>NC_056727.1:367593155-367873155 GCF_019279795.1 Protopterus annectens | reverse complement strand
ACTCTCACAAGGTATGATATTGTGTGCATAACACTACAGTCATGTTGTGAAGAGGTGGATAGCTGTGGTGCTCTCTCACTACTCTCTGGCAAATTCTCTAAAATGTAAGCAAATGTTGAAGGTTTATAGCTCCCTAAGTTTGGAGATGATTGCAAGCTGGGGGTTATCTTTGACTCCCCTGTAGACACTAGCATTCTTCAAGACCTATCTCTGATTAAGAAATGGTGCCAAAGCCATGGTCTTAAAATCAGTGCTAAGAAATGCATATGTTAAAAAAATGCTACAACAAAGTCTTAACTGAGTTGTGAATGTGAACTCTGCCAGAGTCAGATGACTAGTTGTGATGTAATTCAAATAACCAGCTGAAGGAAGAAACACTGGCAACAGCAGTTAGCTTGTTTTTGTTTTTCTTTGGAATCTGATATACAAAATATCTATGTCAGTTATCACAGTTCAGTTGTTATTTGTACAGTACAGTCAGTGTGTAGTATTTCATCTTGCCTTGTGGAGGTGAGCATCTCAGCAGTATATCTTGCCTTGTGATACTAAGTGAGTTAACTAGGGACAGTTTCTCTTTAATTCAGTTAAAAATAATACAGTGAGATTAGTTTAGTATTATTTTTTCTGCATCTGTGAGATTCTATCCAACTGTGTTCGTTTTATATTTCCTTTGGCTGAAAACTGTTTATTGTAGCTAAATATTAAGTATTCTCTTGTTTTCTATTTTATTATCCATTATTAACTATTTTATACCTTTTCATTGTGGCTGGTCTTTAAGAGAATACATTTAACATCCTGAGAGCATCTGTGCTTATTTTAGTGACACTGTGACCACTCCTATAAACCTTACTGTTTCGGTCACACTCTTCCATTTATATCAGTATTAATTTGACACAGTATAATTAGTTACCCTTTGTAAGATCCTTAAAGTATCTGGCTGGTGGCAGCAATCTACCATGTAGTCTGGAGAGGACACAGCTGGTGAATCTGTGTCAGCCTTTCCTATGTGTGTGTGTATGTGTGTGAAAAATCAGATATTTAAGTGTGTGCAGCAGATACTTGTAAGTGGGACACTGTGCTCCAAGGTGGGTTTTGTTTGAGATCTGGAGAGACAGAGAGTCCAGTCCCAGTGGAGCATGTTCCCTGTGTGCTGTTGGGGAAAACTGTGCTTGACTCAGACAGCTGCATTTGAAATACTGTGTAAATCAATACCTGTTTAGTGACTGCCTCCCACTGGTGTCAGTGATAAGGATTGGGGCTCCTTGATTACTGGCTTGGGGTAAAGAGGGGCTGTCACATATTGGTGTCAGAGTGGTTGGATAGCAATTGAACTTCAGTAACCTGTAAGTAGTTGTCACTAAAGTTGAGTGTACTCTCTACAGCCGCAAGGTAAACATTCAGAGTTTCAGTTTCACAACAGTTTTATTTATTTGTGTTAGTTTAGTCAGGGAAAGCAAGCAAGTATGTCAACAGAGGATTATAGCAAGCTCACAAAGAACCAGTTGGCCAAGGTGTGAGAAGCCAAAGGACTGGTGCATGCAAACCTGACTAAAGGGGATATGATTTCAGCCTTAATTGCAGCTGTAGCATGGTCCAGCAACCAGCAAATAGCCAGTCTGGTGGTGGGGATGTGCAGCCTTCCTAAACAAGACACTTTTATTTTCCTCAGAGGAATTTAAAATCCATCTGGAGATAGAGACTTGGACTGGAGGCCAAATGTTTGGAGGCTGAAGAAAAGGAGAAGCAGTTTCATCATGAGAGAGAAATATTGACCCTTCATCAGGGTCGTGGAGGTATTTAGGAAGTGAATAACTGGACCCCAGACGCAATAAAGGTCAGTAAATTTCTTCCACAATTTGGAGAGGGAGATTACTTTCATAGTTTTATTCATATATTTGAAAGAGTATGTAAAGAGTATAATGTTGCCAAGAAATCTGGGTACTGTTCCTGACCCCCCTTACTCCATGGTAAAGCTGTAACTGCTGTTTCTAAATTGTCTGATACTGACTGTTTAAACTATGAAAAAGTAAAACGTTTATTGAACTGGTTTAAGTTAACACAAGAAGCTTACAGAAAAATGTTTCATGAGCATAGACGCAAGGCAGATGAAAGTGTATGTGATTATACTGCTGAGTTAAGCACCTACTTTCATAGGTGGGTGAGTGAGTATCAGGTCACTACTTTTGAAAGGTGGTGTATCTTAACTACATGTATTTCCTGTCCCGCTTTCTATGTAGGAAAAAATAATAGAAAGCTGAGGGATAGGATCCATGAACATATTTATGATATAAAAAAGAATAAAAGTACAAATGCCTTTTATAGACACTCTAAGGTGTTTTCTAATTTTAAAAAGGTTTCTTTTTTTATAATAGATTATGTACAACCACGACAGAATGGGGATGACATTAATAATATTTTAGAATATTATGAAATGGTTTGGCAGTTAAGATTAAATGCAAGTAAGGAACCTGGACTGAACAATATTATTTACATTATAATTGTTTTGAAGGTGAGAGCTTTAACTTATTAATTTATTAATTTTGTTACACTACTGTAAAATAAATTGGTTTGAATACGACGAATTTTAACTTTGATATTTATTTTTTCATACAAAAATGCATGTATGGATGTATAGGGTGGATTATTTGCATTTGTATTTGTTTTGGGGGCAAGTTTTAAAGTGCTAAATTAATTAGCCATGATCTATCTGTTGATCGGCAGGTGTGTAATCAGTGAATTCCATTTTGTACTCACAAACTCTTATTGCTGCCCCCAACCCACTTGGTATTTACAAATTGGGTACATCTCTCAAGCTGTTGTCCCTCCCCAGTACTAAATGTGTGTAACATTTTCAGCAGCTCAGTCAAAAACTATTAGAGATATTGCTTTTGATTTGCAATCTTCTCTGTAAGCAGGCTATACAAACATTGTTAGAGGCATTACTTTAGAAGGTTATATACATAATATGGCCTGGTAATGTTCCAGTGTTTCTAAATGATGCTCAGAAAAAATGTATTCTATAGAGTACAAAAAATATGCCTGGCTACACCCTTTGGCTGAGAGATTTTTTAAATTTGGTGTGATGGATGTTTTAGACACTCTGATGAAGTTCTGTAATTGAGAACAAAAGCGCCAAGTGTTTATAATAAAGACTAGTAGTAACAGTACAGCTGACAAACACTCCTGTTTTTTTTCTGTGGTTACTTTATTGTCATTTTTGTATCTCTCATTATTTTGGGGTGGTTGTCTTCCCTAGGGAGATACAGATATGTTGGCCCTGCTTTAAATGAAAACATTTTGTCCACAAATTTTCTTGCTTAAATTTTGCTTCTTAAAATGGCAGCAATATAAATAATGTACAATATGTCTCTGCATGCTTATTGCATTTCATATGAGGCATGTGTCCCTGAATCACAGTATATTTATTTTTTTGTGTGTGTTTAAAGAAATGCAACTGCACAGCACAAACTATACCACAAGATCCTTCTGAAAAAGTTAACCTTCTTGCAAAAAACTGTATTATTGTTCATGTTAGTGTCCACTTCAGACAATCAAATAATGGGAAATAATGCTTTAAGTCTCAGACAAACCCTATGATTACATCTGTCTGTTGTTAAGCACAATAGAAATGGGAATACATACACAGAAGTTTGATCCTGTACAAATAGACATTAGTACAACACTCACAGAAGACTTAGACATATTATAAATACTGAATGATTTTGTACTGTGCTTATTTATTTCCTAACCAGGTAAGTAAACATATGTTTTTGGGCCCTTTTTTGTCATAGCAGCATTGTAAATGCAATAGGTATAAATGTTTTATATTAAATAGTGTACATGGTTTGGGAAAGAAAGCAAAGTAGCCAGAGAAAGCCCACACAGGCTTAGGGAAAACACATAAACTCCACCTGGACAGTAGTCAGGGGTCATAAGTGAAGCTCCCCTAACATTGAGTCAAAGACCCATGAGCCACCATCATATTGTATAATTAATAGATTCATCTCCTTGATCAGATGAATTGGGCTATGTGGCTTACCCCTCACTATAAAAAAAAGAATAGCAAATATGTGCTGTTATGCAGTGGCTATAACTATTAGACCTTATGATCATTAATATATTTGCATGATAATAATAAATAGTATATAATAAATGATATCTTGTAATGTGAAATGCCACAAAGGAAGTTTGTGAATCTGTGATGAAAGCATACTGTAGTACATTCTCTGCTTTTATAGCTTATATCAGTCATAGACTTGCGGGATCAATTTGTATAAAGAAAATGATGAGGAAATAAACTAATATGAATGTAACACTTTGAGGAGTAAACTTTCATTCTAGCATTATCCATATATAGAAACATGATGGGAAGAACTGTATTTTATATTGTATCTCACATTGCTGCTATTTAATTAGGATACCTGAAAAAATGAATTTTATTTTTGTAGCGGTGTTCCTAAACCACTGATTTCTATGCACCCTGCCCTGATAGATTAACCTGCTCCTTAGTGTTAATGGTAAAACTCATTAATAGAGTGTCTCCTACCAAGAATGATGAGCTAGCTGAATTGCTGGGGGGGGGGGGGCTGTAACTGAAAAGCTTAATCCTGAAAAGCTAGCCCATTACTCAGTAAAAAGGCTGTCATGGCTATCATATACACAATTCTTTAAATTAGGTGCACGCAAAATGGGGTTTAGTTGAGTTCAGGTCAAGTCTGGAGCTGTACAGAGTTCAGTGAGTGCACTAAGCAGTGGAAGAAGTTACCTGCTCTTCTTTATTAGTGAGACTTTGAGTTTCCTAAGGGAAGAAGGCTCTGTCCAAGAAGAATATGCATTTACCTTAGTAAATGTTGTAAACCATGTGTCTGCTTTAGTGTGTGTCTAAGTGAATTTTAGGAAGAGAAAGACAGTCTGAATAGCTCTGAACAGGGCAGTGTATAACCAGTTATCCCAAACAGATAAAGGATGGTGGCTACAAGATTTGATACTCTCTTGGAAAAAGCAGTGTCTTCTCAACAGGGAAAGAAAACAACTCCTCCATGTATATGTGAGCATTCATTGACCATGCAAACAATCAAACAACAATTTGTCAGAAATAATGGTAGACTGGAGCATATATCACAATCACAAATCATCGACACCAGAGCTACTGCAAATGCACAGTTGAAATATTACTTCAAACACTGCAACACATCAAAAATCAAGCTTATCAAACCCCAACAATCTACTGTCAATCATCTCACTCACAGTTATCAATATACCAACACTAAACCATGATAAACTGTAAACACAGCATCATCAAAAAAAAAAAAAGGCAGCTGCCCAAACAACAGCTATTCCACTTTCAGAATGGGCAACTCTTGAAACAGTGACAAAATAATTGGCAGCTTTTACATGGTGATATTTTGCCCACCCCCCCCCACCCCAATGTGGGGACTCTACCACCACATCCCAATACTTGTATTTAGCAATGCCACAGTCACACAACATCAGCTAAACTGAAACACATTTGTGCTCTAGCTGGCAGTATCCATCCATGCATCCATCCACAAACTCTTTTACCATTTTTGCACATGATATTGGGGTGTCACTTCAAAATGACAATCATCTAGAGCCAAAGTTCACATCACCAGGTGGCTAGCCCTGCCATGGTTGGTCTTCCATACCACACACTTGCATGCACAGCCACAACTATGGCCATTAGAGTGTCCAATCCATGTATTTGGAATGTGGGAGAAAACCAGAGCACCCAGAGGAAACCCAAACGAACACAGGGAGGACATGCAGACTCTGCACAGAAGGCACCCCAGCCTAGAAATGAACCAGAGTGCCTCTTTCTGAGATGACAGCACTATCCACTGCACCACTGTGCATATAATGACAATTGCAGAAACTAAATGGAGCACTCAGCAGTTTGTGCTGCAAAATCTATACTCATCTAGTACAGTTCTCGATAAAATTAACTGCACTACTTCATTTGCAAAAGTCAAGAGTCTCAGAAGATGTGTGCAAGCGTCTTCTGATATGCAAAGTACTACCTAGGACTGGTTTTCCAGAGTCTGTGGATAAAGTTATTACTTTATGTTACTGGGTTTAACACACAAAATTGTTTTTGTGTTTTCACCAGATGCACTAAGGATGGTCAAATAAGTGACCTGATATGCCCATACCTCTCAACTATCTAGATTTTTGCAAAATATCCAGATTTTTGCCTCATACTTTTGATCCATGTTTTATAAAAGTGTGGTTTTCTGTGAAATCATTGGAAAATTATCAAAGACTGAAGTCAGAAAATAATGATATACATTTGAGTTTCAGACTTCATACCCTTCAGAAAATTCATGCTAATGCAAAACCTGATATTCTGTCAACTTTCTAAGTTTGTAAGAGCAAAATTTAAAAATTGTCCCTATTCTTGGGCCTTTGGCCCCCATTATTTATAGCTTTGTCCAGATTTCTTGCTCTAAGAGGTTGAGAGGTATGGATCTAGCCTAAAGCATGGTAATCTTTTGTGATCATAAAATGGTAGTGCTAAAAGCAAAAATTTCTGAACAGACTGAAGCAGTTATGCAGTTATTTTGAATTCATTTTGCCTTTGTGTTAAACAAGTCAAGCTAGGACCAACTGTGGTTTCTTTCTTTCATTCTTGCTGGACCCATAAATAATCTTCTTAATTTTATTACATGCAACTTTATTTGTGTGCCTTTCATAGAGGCCATTGGCAACAGGGAAGAAGCAATCTAGGCCATCAATACTTAATTGTTACATGTGGGGCAGGTGCAAGCAGGGACTGTCTACTTTTCAGGTAGTATAGTATCACTGGGAGAATATATGTGCTGAGATGCCAAGAAGATGTATAGATGAGTTTTTGTGTGCCTTTCCTAACATATATTTGCTCACTTCCCATGAACATTGATGAAAAATTTTTTTGCAGTGTACCACAGGGCTCTTTTGCAATTACATATGTTAAGTTTTCCCTTTGCGCTGTTTCTCTGATCTCTGAGACAGATTCTAGTTGCTATTGATTGTCCATGATGAAAATTCATCTAAGCTGTTCTTTCACATAACAATGCACTATGAATAAAAAACAAACATGATCAAGCATCTTACACATATCTCTTAACCTCTTAGAGCACAAAATCTGGATAAAGCCTTAGAAAATGCGGAGATAAAGGCCCAAAAATATGTGTACTTTTTAAATATTTCTCTTACAAACATAGAAAGTTGATACAATAACAGGCTTTGCGCTAGCATGAACTTTTTGAAAGGTATGAAGTCTGACACTCAAATGTCTGTCTTTATTGTCTAACTTCAACCCTCAATAGTTTACCAATGATTTACAAGAAAATCTAATTTTTCTGAGAAACAGACCAAAAATATGAGGCAAAAATCTGGACATTCTGAGAAAATCTGTGAGCGGTATGTTTGCACTATTGCGTACATATGGTAAAATTCTTCATAAAATGTTTTAAAGTCTCAGAAATGTATAATGTAAATTGTCCCGGTCCCCTTCAGTAACACACATTACACCAAATGACATTTGATGACCTTTATTAAATTTCCATAACATAGCTTTGATCACCAACTTTATTAATTACAACTATTCATGATATAATTGATTCTATATACAGCATAACATCCTTGCAATGTTAATCAGGGCAGCGTACCTACTCACCCTGCCCCAGTAAGCAGCATCCATACTTCTACTCACTTACTTTACTTATGAAGCAGCATCCCATCTCACTTCATGCACCATTCATTGTAATGTTAATCAGGGCAGCGAACCTACTCACCCTGCCCCAGTAAGCAACGTCCATATTCTACTCACTTACTTTAATTATGAAGCAGCGTCCCATCTCACTTCATACACATTCATTGTAATGTTAATCAGGGTAGCGCACCTACTCACCCTGCCCAACAAGTAGGGTCCATACTCTGATGGCTTACTTTACTTATGAAGCAGCATCCCAACTCACTTCATACACCATCCACTGAATTACCTTCCACCATCCTTACCTCAGCTTGCTTATCTATTCAGCAAGCTTCCTCCAACTACTCATTTCCTTTCCGCAGATCCTTGAAATGAACATCCAGACATCAGAGGGGGAACAGAAGAGGGCAAGTGTATCCCTCTTCTCCACCTACCCACACTGATAAATAACCCTACTCCCCACCAATGAAAAGAGGGAGGGTGGGTGGGTAGCAAGTTCACGCGAAAATGTGATTGATTAACCCAGCTACACTAGACTAAACCTCTTAAGCCCCTCCCCAACATTATCTCATTTCCTCCCAACCATCTCTGCCTCCACTTAACCATTTCACCTCCCCAACCTACTTAACTCCCCCTCCACCTCCCCAACCCACTTAGCTCCCCCTAATATTAACCTAACCCCCCCCAAGAAGATGTCCCGGGATAAGTTAGTTTGTTGCCAAACTTCATATACTTGATGCAGCAGTATGCATATGGCACTACTATGGTTGTATTCTTATTTATTGTGCTTGCATTATGCACAAATGTGCGCAGTTATTACTGTATACTAGTAATATTCTGTCTTTCTTTTACAAAAAGTATGTAGCTTGCTGTTGTTAATTTATATAACATAAAAATCTGTGTGTGTTCTCCTCAAATAACCTATGAATATATATCAGTGTTTTATGGGGCATGCTGGTCTTTAAACGTATCCTGTGGGAAATATGGTTTAATAGCAGTTTTCGACAATGTCCATCAAATAAATCAGGAGGTAATGACAACTAGAAAAGGCTGACCACCACATATGAACATTTAGAATTTGTAAGCAACAATATTTATTAGAGATACAAGGCAGTAGCATAGAAATTAGCACATGCGTTGACTGGTGTTAATATGTTAGTAATTCAGAATGGGGGCAACAAGTTATTCAAGGGCAATATGAATTGTTTAATTAGTTCAACAAATCTCTTAGTTTCTATTGTATTTCTATTGTATAATTATGTCAAAACATGCCAGTCTTGTATTTTTCTTTATTACTTCATCCCACCTCTCCAAAAAAAAATAAATAAATAATATATATATATATATATATATATATATATATATATATATATGGATCTACTTCATTTACCCGACATCCCACATAACCGACACGCAAAACACCGAGCCAACAACACCAAAAAGACACATACCCGACACACACACAATAACGACATTTCAAAACCCCGACACACCTCCGTAAAACATACACACAACAACACACACAAACAACATACAAAATAAAAAACACAACACTCGACATAAAACTACCTAGTTCCCCTCACTCACACCCTGCCCACCATCTACACTAAACTAAACCCTTACCACTAAAACAAAACATACCCTACAAATAAAACATCTAAAACACCTACCTTCACATTTCACATTCTTGCAGGGGGGGCTATTCCCCCTGAACCCCCCATACCCCCCATAACTTAAATACCAACTCCAAGATTGCACTACAATGTCCACAAGAGCTCAAGTTAGATTGTCGACCATTTGGAAATCAGCATTCTGATGTGTCAGTCATCTGATACTCCGAGCTTTTTGGCTGGGTGTTTAGTGTGTCGGTCTACTGAGATTTCAGTAATTTCAAGTAGACCCATATATATATATATATATATATATATATATATATATATATATATATATATTAGAGATGTGGAATGAAGTAATAAAAAAAAATACAAGACTGGCATGTTTTGACGTAATTTTATATATATGCATACACATGTATGATATGATATGATATGATATGATATGATATGATATGGATGCACATGGACAATCTCATTTGCCCAAACTTGTTTTAATATGAACACTTTAAATATGGAAAACAATCTTTATTAGAAACCTCATTCCATGGAGCAGAGAAAGGGAGCCATTACTGCAACCTAGGTAACTGGGTTCAATTAATAGCCCCAGCACTGAAGAAACCAGGCAGAGAGGGAAGAAATGAAAGTACATGATTCCGTCACTTCTTCTGGGGAGTAGGGAGAGTTACAAGAAGTTCCAATCAACCCTAACCCTGGTGATGTGGAATAAATAGGCTGATTGGCTGGAAGAGGCTGATGATCAATATACAGTGGAACCAAAGAGAGTAAAAACAAAAAGAAAAAAAAAACAGCCTATATGAAAACTACACTGTATTTGCAAATAAATATGTTTGGTCTAGTCAGAATGAAATTGAATGTGGTACTCTACAATATGCATCCAATATGCATCCAGTACACTTAGGATAATAACAGATAACATGCCAGTGACAAGAACATTGTCAAATAAAAACAAGTAATTTGTCAAGTAAAAACAAATAGCCTAGTACAAAACAAAATGTTAACCAGCACTAGCTTATTCTATGCACCACTGCAATTAAACATTCCACTATCAAAACAGATGCAATTTGTGAAATATGAAAGCTATAGCATGTATAAGTGTCAAATTTGGAATGTCTTTCACAGCTCTGTACAATATGTAGTAGTTTGGCACAGATGATTAAATATCTCCTTGAAGTATTAAACTACTATTCCTGGGTTTGATGCTTTCACTCTTTGTTGCACAGACTGTGGTTCTAAGTGTGTCAGTGCTCTTAAGCTGGCAATTAAAAAGGCCCTTGTGCACAGTGCCTCATCTAGCTAATAAAAAATGTCATGATTTCACTGATTTTTGATTGCAGAACACTATCCTGATGAATTTCCAGTCATTAAGTTATATAACTTCCTATCTAGAAATAGAATGGCACATGTATGCTGCCATACAGCAGCAACATTACAGCAATTACCGTTCGCTGATTAAAACCACACAATTTGATAACAGAAGCCATTAGACAATGTGGCACAACCTTTGGCATGGGTATTCTTCCAGCCATGGGCTAGGATTAGACATGAACAAAATATACTGTGCATTGGACCAGCAGGTATAGACATAAGCAGAATAAAATTAGTATAACAAAACATATGCCACAGAAACAGAAAGTCAAGTTGACTTATGGACAGATAAATAATAAATATCACTAAAATTTGAGTAAGTTCTTTGACTCTATCTTTATCACAGGATGTGTCTCTCCCAAAATGCATGAACATTTGTTGAATGTTCTGAACAGAAATCTTCTGAAAATTCTGAATCTTTCCTGCTGAAAGCAACTACAACTTGTACCAGCTCAGCACAAACAAATTTGAATAACATATAAGCATGGGTTGAAGTAAAAAGGGGTCAACTTGAAAGTGAGAAATGTGCAGATTAGTTTGTCTGCCTATGTGTGGTAGATGTGATGACCCTCATAATGTTTAAGAAAATGAAATTTACAGTCAATGTCATTTTATTTATTTATGTATTTATTTACTTATTTATTTATTTATTTATACATTGTAAGTCGTATTACTGTCAAACAGTGGAGAGAAAAAAAATACAGAAAAGGACCATGGTCTGGTACCCAGAAACTGTTTGCAATTTAAATCTTTCTGGGCATAGCTATTTGGAGACAATGAGGGGGTCTCTCATTTTTGTAGACTGCTGTATATTCTGACTGATATGAAAGATTTACATTTCTGTATGACTTTCCATATAATTGGTCACAACTGGTGTTTGTGCAACAAGTATGCTGTGTAGAAATGTTACTTATGAGATAGAGAAATTATGCAACAAAATAATTCATTAAGTTTATGCTAACTTAAATGTTCTGTGCTGTCTGGAGACTACTAAGTAAAATTAAATATTTTCCATAGTCCAGTAATATATACTGAGAGAACTCCTAAAAGATTCTGTATTATGTATTTATAACTGTTAAACATGAGAATTATATAGGTGTCAAAACTGAGGTTCTTTCTTTTAGCATGCATCCACATGCCCGGGCTTCAGATTTTATTTGCAATTGTACATGTATATCAAGTGTGAAAGAAAAATACAACATTTCATGAACCTTCTGTAAACTGGGAAGTCCATTATTTGGGTTGAGATATTCTTTGAGATAGGGAATGTCAGTTGGCTATGCAGAATTGTTCATAAAGTGAAAAGTATGAGTAAATGTTTACATCTGATATCAATTTTTTTAATTGTGCAAATGCCATTTAGAAAAGTGTAATGGAATTTTACATGTTATAAAACACAAGGCCCTTGTATGCTTTTATGTGTTTGAGGCTTGAAAGATACCCATCCCAAATGTGCCACATTGTCTAATAGTATCTGTTAGCAAAGTGGAAGGTTTTTAATTATACTTAACGCTAATTAATAACCAGGGGCTGCTGTTCGATTGGTTGTTTGGTCGGTATATGATTCTGCATAAAATTATGAATAATTTTCTTGGGTGGCAAAAGCCAGGGTACCATTTGGCTAGGCTTATACAGGCGCTAGGGCCAATAGCCTAGTACCTACCTATGACCCTATGAACCTATACACAAAAATAACCCCAGAGAGATTTTTTTTGATTACTTTGTTGTATGGTTTGTTTTACAATAGTACTGCAACACCTGCTATTGACATAAATATCTAAAGAGACCAGTGTGTGTCATTTCTCAAAAATGGCATGGGTCAACATTCTATAACAATAAAAATATGGTTTTGCAATGATGAACAGTTATACAAAACTATCAAGTAAAGGTTAAATGTAAAACTGAATTGCAGTAAGTTTCATAACCCATTTATTGAATGAATAGTACATGGACTTTCTTTACAGCTCTGGACAGTAAGATTTGAATTAATCAACTGAATATCGGTTCTTTAATGCTAACTACTTTAGGCAGGGTCTAAGCTATTTGTTGACTGTTGTGTACTTAAGCAATTCCAATGCTCATATTTCAGCAGCGATGCATCCTTCAGTTAAATAATTTCACGAAACTTTTCGAAGAACGTACATGCTTTAAAATTAGCTATATTAAGGGCTCATTTCCATTTCCAGAACTATCTGAACATTCATGAACATTCTGGTAACTGTATTTTAATAACTTTACATGATACAAACACAGGAATATAAACTTGTGCATACACTATTGCAAGTGCGAGTCATCCATCATGGAATGTTGTAAACTCCTTAGCAACATTTCACATTTAAGAACAGTGTTCATCACATTTTTCATAACATTCTTTTCATGAAGAATCCATCTTTTGTGCATTTTACCACACAAGTACAATTTACTAACAGAAATGGCTGAAGCCCCAATACGACCATCAGTATTTCAGAATAAGCTTTGTTCTTGGACTTATTCTCCTTCTGTAACAGCATCTAAATTAATACTGAATTTCT
Organism: Protopterus annectens; assembly: GCF_019279795.1. Taxonomy (NCBI): domain Eukaryota; kingdom Metazoa; phylum Chordata; order Ceratodontiformes; family Protopteridae; genus Protopterus; species Protopterus annectens. Next base: position 367,859,911 of record NC_056727.1, on the reverse strand, counting down.
TGATAATATGCACAATGCAAATGAGGATAAAAAAGGTGCATTTTGAGGACATTATATGACAGTTGTGTAAGTTTTGTTTTTGACCCCCCCTCCTCGCAATTAATCATAAGCTTCCACCAGTCCCTCTCCCCATTCACCGGGTCTACTGGACCTATCTTAATCTCCTCCAGGCTCAACTGACCCATATCCAGAGTCAGTGAGAAGATCAAGGACACTGCTGCAGCATCATACTGGTGATGGGAAGTGTGCCCTAATCCCCTCCTACCCAACAGCAGCTTTGTGAGCTCCACAATCACTGCCTTTGGAAGGTGTATGCACGTTCCCACCCAGGTGCAACCTCCAGACCAAATAGAATTTTTGCATATAAATTTTCCATTGGCCACATTTTTTTAAATAAATGATGCTACTATATTAATTAGTCAGGTCATTATTTATTTAGTAGTAGCTCAATGTGTTCTAATTCTTCCTAAAGTAGCAGTATGACATGAACCCAATATTCATCACTATTTCATTCCCTGTTTTTTATTGGTTCTGACTACTGCATTATGGAAGCAGATTAAGCAATCTACCCAACAGAAGAATTTCAGAATAAATCTCTTTGTGAGCTTAAGTTTTTACACTTATTTCTTTACATGTAATGTTGGGTTTTCCTGTGTAAGCCTATCATTTGTTATATATGTTCATAATTTATCTCCTGTGTCCATTTTAAAAATGAGCTTTATGAAGTAGGCCCATCCTGGTCAACAAAATGTAAAAAACTTCCAAGAAGCACTTATGTGAGGTACTCACCTAAAGTATGGATCTTGGGGAAGATACTATGTTTAAGTCACTGCTAAGAATTGACACCTTCTTGCACTAGGACTGGTTATCTGCTAGGACAGTTCACAGGCATTCAATCCACCCAGTAGCCAGCTCTTTGCCTGCCTGACTGGTTGGGCCCTACTTGAGCCTTCCATTTCCTTTTCAAGCATGCCCCAGAAGAAACATTCTGTCTCTCCATTTTCCCCAGATAAATGAGAAAATGAATAAAGAATATCCAATTGCAACAATGTCCTAGGCATTCATGGAGAGAAAAAAATTAAAGCTAAGAAACAGAAGGGAAGAATAGTGAAAATGTGCCATAGCTACAGAGGCTACTCAAAACAACCACCATTATACTGTGGACCTTGTTTAAACAATGTGGCTATCTTCACTTAAACAATGTCTCTAAATTCCCTTAATTAGTGCATCTAACTTCACTTAAACAATATATCCAGCATTATGATGAGGCCCTCACATAAACAATGTTCCTGTCTACTAGTAAACAATGTATTTATCTTCAAGATTTTTTGACTGGATGACTCATAAGACAGTGTCCCAAGCACTAGAAGATTCATCTTGTATGGAAGGAGATTCCTGTTTGGAATGACACCTATTTATAACAGTTGAAACTCACAACAAACTAGCTTGCAGTGATTTGTACCTATAGACTGAGTCAGAGGGATAGAAATCTCATTCACCACAACCCTTCTTAGAAAGTTGAAATAGCTGAAGTGCCCTGTTGTATTTAGTGCTGCAAAGACAAAACAGATGGTTGGTCCAGTAAGCAAAAACTGCATACGGATCTTTTATGATCTTGACCATACTCTCAATTGTCCAGATTTTTGCAGAATGTCCAGATTTCTGGCTCATATTTTGGTATGTTCCTCATAAAAAAAGAAGTTATGTACTCATCATAATGTCCCATGTGAGTTGTTCCATCTCACCTTCATTCTTCACTGATGGGTTCGGAGCTGATCCTCAGCTCCGACACGGCCGACTAGCAAGCTCAAAGTTTTCCAGTAGCTCAAGACCTAGCCCCTTATCCCACAATGCACTGCTGGAATTACCTCAGATCTTGTTTGCTGTGTACTATATAGTGATACTATAATTATTCTGCCTAGGAATGAAGACACATTGAGAAACCAGGATGAAGACAGCCTCCAGGTCAACTGTCAGCCAGGAGTGGGAAGGAGGGAGGGAAGTGAGAATGAAGGCGAGATGGAACAACTCACATGGAACGTTATGATGAGTGCATAACTTCTTTATGTGAAGTTGTTCAATCTCGCCGTTCATTCTTCACTGGTGGGTAGCGTCCCTAGCACCCTAACCCTGGGTGGCTCACAGAAGTACACTCTTCAGAACCATAGAACCAAATGAAGCCCTGTCCCTGGAGGCCTTATCCACTTCGTAATGAGTTATAAAAATGCGAGGTTTAGACCATGTGGCTGCAGCACAGATGTTGTCTAGAGGTAATTTGGCTTGAAAGGCTGAAGAGGTAGAAACTGCTTTGGTCGAATGAGCCTTTACCTTACTAGACAATGGCATGTTATGACAAGAATAGGTGTAAGTGATGCAATCCGACAGCCACTTAGACAGAGTTGTTTTGATGACTGATTTACCTTTCCTGGCCTCAGAAAAAGACACAAAAAGCTGATCTGATTTCTTAATCTCTTTTGTTCTGTCTAGATAGAATCTAAGTTGTCTGTGAACATCAAATTTGTGCAACATATCTTCCAATTTGTTGGTGTGATTAGTGAAGAAAACAGGCAACTCAATGACTTGATTGATGTTAATCTCTGAACGTACTTTAGGCAAAAAGGATGGGTTTGTCCTGAGAGATACTCTGTCAGCATGAAAGACCATATAAGGAGGCTTGATGGATAGGGCTTGGAGCTCTGACACTCTGCGGGCTGAAGTGATGGCTACTAGGAAGATAGTTTTCCACAATAGAAATTTTAGCTCACAAGATGATGCAGGCTCAAAGGGAGGAAGAATGATGCGAGATAACATAAAATTCAAATTCCAGGGAGAATAAGGAGTCTTCACTGGAGGCCTCATGAGAAAAGAACCTTTTAGAAAAGCTTTAGACAATTGGTGAGCCATAATATTCAATCCATCAATCCCTAGATGGAAATTAGATATAGCAGATAGTTGTACCCACACCGTAGCAGCTGCTGCTCCTTTGTTGAACATTTCTGTCAATAATTGTAAAATAGAAGACAATGGTGCTTGGTAAGGGTCAATATTATGGTAGAAAGCCCAAATGGAAAATCTCTTCCACTTACTACGATATAACTTTCTAGTGGAAGGCTTATGGGAAGCCAACAAAATTTGACTAGTGTCATGGGAAAGATTATAAAGGCTGGCTATGCAGGGAATTGGAGCAGCCAAGTGGTTAGCTTCAGTGTCTGCAATGAAGGATGGAGATCCCCTGATGGATGTGTCAATAAGTCCAGAACTGGGTCCAGGATCCATGGATCTTCCAGAATGTGATGATAAAGAAACAGAAACCAAATCTGCCGAGGCCAATGAGAGGCTATAAGGATGATTGTCCATCCCAGTGACTTTGCTTTCTGTAAAAATCTAGGTATCAGAGGAATTGGGGGAAATGGGTAGAGGAGACCCAGGGGCTAATCGTGGATAAGAGCATCCCTCGGGGACTGACCTGGTGGGGGAATCAGGACAAAATAGATCTGCATTTGTTGATGACATGACTGGCAAACAGGTCGCAGGAAGGCTGGCCCTATTTGCAGAAAATCCTCTCCGCAATCTATTGTTTGAGGGAACCATTCATGGGGCAATAAAATTGCCCTGCTCAGTTTGTCCGCTATGACATTGGATTTGCCCGGGATGTGCATTACTAACAGAAAGCCCTGGGATGACACTGCCCACTGCCATACTCTGAGGGCTTCTCAGCAAAGGGGATAAGAATTGGTCCCACTTTGCTTGTTCAGGTACCAGATCACTGACATGTTGTCTGTCTGTATTGCAATTGTCCCTAGAGGAAGAAAGTCCGGAAAGTATTGCAATGCTAAAAGTACTGTTCTCATCTCCAGGGCATTTATATGCAGATGTGATTCTTGATCTGTCCATGTGATTGGGCAGTCTTTCACTGAAAATGCCCCCCCACCCTATCAGGGAAGCGTCCATGGTCACAGTGGCAAATGGAGGGGGTAGTATGAAGGGACATCCTATTATGACATGAAAAGACGTCAACCACCACTGAAGATCCTTCTTGCAAGAATTCGTTATTAGGATTGTGCGATTCATTGGAAGTTCTTGGAAAGACCATTGTGCGAATAGGAGCCATTGAAGAATCCTCATAGGCATCCTTGCTAACAGGATTGCCAATATTGCTGCTGCCATCAATCCTAGTACTTTCAGTATCTCTGCAGCTGGTGCTCTGTTCTTTGATATCAAGGACGTGATGTGTTGGCGAAGAATACAAACCCTTTCTGGTGGAAGAAGAAGAGTGGTGGTTGACGTGTCTAATTCTGTCCCTATAAAAATGATATGCTGCGATGGCAACAAGGCAGACTTTTCGAAGTTGATTGTAATCCCTAGCTGATTGCAGAGTGTCAGAGTAGCCTCTCTCGCTTGAAGAAGTTGATGCTTGGTGGTGGAGGTAAGGAGCCAATCATCCAAGTACGGAAAAACCTGGAATCCTAGATGCCTCAGGTGAGCCGTGACTACTGCCATGCACTTGGTGAACACTCTAGGGGCTGTAGTGAGACCAAAGGGCAGAGCTTGGAACTGATAATGATTGGCTCCCAGCCTGAAACACAGGTGATCCCTGGATGGTCTGGCCATCGTTATGTGGTAGTACGCATCCTTGAGATCGATTGAGCAGATCCAATTGTCTTTCCCTAAAAAGGGAAGAATGGACTGTAGTGTGACCATTCGGAACTTCTCTTTCCTCACAAATTGGTTGAGTCTGCTGAGCTCCAAAATGGGTATCCAGTCCCCTGTTTTCTTTGGAACCAAAAAGAATCTTGAGTAAGTTCCATATCCTGTTTGGTCTGCCGGGACTGGCTGGATGACTCTTTTTTTCTAGCAACTGGCGAACCTCTATTGTTGCTTGTTCCCTGTGACTGAGTGGAACATCTGGGATTTTTTTTGATGGGATGGGGCTGGGTGGAGAACGGTATGAAATACTCTCTGGAAACAATACTTTGTACCCAATTGTCATTTGTTATATCTAGCCAGGCTTCTGGATACAATGACAAGCGACCCCCGACTGTCTCCAGAGTAGAACAGCCGGGCCTCCCTTCAGAAGCGCTGGTAGAACTGACCAGAGAAGTGATCTCTGTCACCCTGGTGTTGCGGACCCCCCTCTGCCACGAGGGCGGTGTCTTCCATTGTAACCCTCTCCTCTGCCTCTGGAGGGGGGTCTCCACATGTGTCTTGAAAGGCTCCTTGGGCTTTCCAGAACCACATCTTTCCTCCCCTCTGACCTTTAGGATAGGGTTGAGTGGGGGTGGAAAAATGGACTCCGATGGCAAACAGAGTCTTTCCTTCTTGTTCACACCTGGTCAAAGTCTCCTTCACCTTTGGCCTAAACAAGGATGAGCCGTCAAATGGGTATTTGTAAAGGAAGACTTGAAGGGTTCCACAAAGGAACAGAGTCGAATCCAGGCATGCCTATGAAGAGCAATTCCTGTACCTGCAGCTCTACTCGAACCATCAGCTGCATAAGATACGAGATGCATGGACGATTTAACTATTGAATTAAGGGTAGCAAGCTGGGTAGCAACTTTGTCGGATACACCCATAGCTACAGCACCCTGAAGAGTATCGCCCAACTCCTTAAGGAGATCTCTCTGCAGTCTAGTAAAATGGGTCAAGTAGTTCAGTGATCTGAGTGAGAAAGTCGCTGAACTAAATATGCATTTCCCATATCTATACATGATCCTGGATTCTTTGTTAGGAGGATGGATAGACAAGGAAGTCTCAGACATTTCCTTTTTGGTGGCTGCCGCCACCACCATGGCATCAACAAGGACTCCCTTGGTCAGAAAGGACTTATCTATGGAGGCAGAAATATACTTATTAGGCCTCCTAGGGGCAGGTTCCATAAATTCTGGTGACTCCCACTCCCTACGAGAGACCAGATCCATAAGCTCATCATAGGGCGGAGACACCCAAGAGGTGGAAGGTTGAGACCCGAATGCCTTCATGAGAACCAACTCATCCTCAGTAGGGCTCTTGGACTGCCAATCACCCCTCTGCCTAAGAATTTCAAGAATCTCCGCAAAGGAGATGTCCTCAGAGGGGGATCTATGGGACCCTTCTGATTCATCCAAGTTGGTGTCTGATGTTAGAGACTCCTGTGGGGAGTCCAAATGCCTCCTCTTGCATAATCTCTTCCTGGGAACTTCTTCAGGGGGAGCCTCTGGAGAAGTCTCAGAAGAGCAGGGAGTGCTCTGTGGGGCTACCTGAGGCTCTGGGTCTCTACGTTTGGGATGACCGGAGGAAACAGAAACTGACACAGGCACTTTAGGGGAGGAAGAGGCCAAACCTGGAGATGAGGAAGTCTTAGGAGACAACACTCGCCTCATGGCTTCGAATGCACCAGGGCTCCGATGAGAAGGAGTTGACGGATCATGAGGAGCCACAATCCCCTCCTGCACCAAAGCCATGCACTCTGAGCCTGAGGTAGGAGCTGAGGTCACCCAAGCCAAAGCCCCAGAGAGGAAGAGTGGGCACCAAGTCTGTGCGACTATCCTCCCGGACCCGGCCGGAGAGTGTCGGCTCCTAATGTCCCCGGTTGGTGCCGAGGACGTCCGAGCAGATGGAGCCGATGACACTGGAACAGATGTTGGCTCCAAGCGATCCACAATCATCAGGTCAGCCTCCTCCAGCTCCAAAGGTCCAGTATGGCTCAGAGGAGGAGCATACAATTCAGGAGTAATGGTTTTCGGCTCCGAGGGTTGGGCCTGAGCCAACACCAATTTAGCTAGGCTTGGTGTCTTTAAGAGCTTCTGAACCAGCCAGTCCATATCCAGATGGGACAGGCTGACCGAAGACCTGGAGGAGTGAATAGATGGCGCCGATTGGAGAAGTGGAGAGGGAGGTTTTTTGGCAACTGGTTCCAAAGTAGTGTTCCGGGTCCAAAAAAAACAGACTGTCAGCTCCAAAGACAGTGGAGCCAAAGTCACACTTTCCAACTTTTTCCCTTTTTTTGTCCTGGATTCTGAGAAAGATTTGGACGATTTGCTGGCCCCATCCTGGTCTGACAATGCCTCTGTGAAAGGGTGTTTAATAATACCCCTTTCAAATTACTTCCTCTTCCTTTCTGCAAGCACTCGAGTGGAAAAAGAGTGGCAGATACTACATGACTCCTGCAGGTGCACCTTACCCAAACAGTACACACACTGCACATGGGCATCCGTAACGGACATATTTTGTCCGCAGTCTGGGCACGTTTTGAACCCAGACTTAGGATGCTTTTCCCATTCTTCAGACACAGCAACTAACTTCCTGAAAAAAAAATCACAAGCCCAAAAAAAACCACTATTTAACTATATAAAAATAGTTTAACTCAGAAATGAGTAATCTAATAATAATGTTCAAACAGTCCAAAAGGGGCAACTCTAATATATCTAAAGGTTATATACAATTCACTACAAACAGCAATGCAAAAAGACAGCACAAAAGCCCAAAAAGGCAACTAGTAACAAGAGTAATCTAAATTTCAAAAAGCCCAAAAAGGGCAACTCTAATCTAACAAGCTGTACAATAAGGCAGGTAAGAAAAGGCCCAAGGTCAACAGGCCGAAGGCAAGCACTAGAAATTTACTGGGAAAAGGGGAAAAACAGAAAAAAACTGCTAAACTAGTAATACTATGTAAATATAATAGTAGAAAGATATAAAAATGCAATGGAAAAACTTGCTGAAAGTTGAAAATTCCCACAATAGACTCGAGCAATGCTGGAAACCAAGAGATCCGTGCCACGGCAAACTAGATCTGAGGGAACTCCAGCAGTGCATTGTGGGATAAGGGGCGAGGTCTCGAGCTACTGGAAAACTTTGAGCTTGCTAGTCAGCCGTGTCAGAGCCGAGGATCGGCTCCGAACCCATCAGTGAAGAATGAACGGCGAGATTGAACAACTTCACATTTTGTGGTTTTCTGGCAAATCCCTGAGATGATCTGAGGACTGATGTCACTAAATAATGGCATACATTTGAGTTTCAGACTTCAGATCCTTCAGAAAATGTATGTTAAAACAAACCCCATTACTCTAGCAACCTTCTAAATTTATAACAGCAATATGTAAAATATGTCCCTGTTTTTGGGCCTTTGTCCCCCCATTTCATCAGGCTATGACAGGATTTCGTGCACTAAGAGGTTGCGAGGTATGATCTTGAGAGTTGGCAAAGGATATAAAAAGCTGATGATCTTTCCTAAGCAGAACAATTTTGTTCATATAGTAACATTACTGTCTGTAAATATCCATGGAATGAAGATAATCCTTACCAGATATGGAATACTTGGGAATGTGTAATAGCAGAGTGATTAAATGAGTAAGGTGATTGCTGAAGTGGAGACTCCAGTAAGAAAAGAACGGGTGATTTTAAAGGAAACTCCCATTTTTATAGATGCCAACTTAAGGCAGAAACATAACTCTCAGCTGTCAAGATTTTTGCAGAATGTCCAGATTATTGACTCATAGGTTTGGTCTGCTCCTCTTAAAGTTTGTGTTTTTCTGGCAAACTACAGAGGATTGAAATCACTAAATAAAGTCATACATTTGAGTTTCACACTCTATTTCCTTCAGAAAATGTAATCTGACACAAAACCTGTTATTCTAACAACATTCTAAGTTTATAAGAGCAATATTTAAAATTTGTACCTATTTCTAGGCCTTTGTCCCCCCTTTATTTAAAGCTTTGTCCAGATTTCTTGTGTTAGGGAGTTAAGAGGTATGGGTAGAAATACTGAAAGAGTTTACAACTCAAAAATACTCTAGCTAGGGGTTAAACAGAAACAAGATGTTTTCCATTAAAAGAACTTAAGTTCTGAAGAAGCAGGATATGCCAGCTCCATGGGCAATGATAAGCTACTGATGCATAAAGTTAAGACTGGATGGAGGATCTAGAGCCTTAAAAGGAGGCTTTCAATGAAGCTTGCTTTTCAGGAAGGCCTGAAAGATCTTTAAAACAGACAGTGGAGTTTCACTTTGACCATGATGGAAATTCAAAATGGTAAGGTAGCTATGTGAATTTTAACTGCTGAGCAATCGAGATCTAAATCATAAACATACAATCCAAAAGAAAGACTGGCACAACATGTATTTCAATACACACATTTGTCCTTAGTCAAAATAGCAAAATACGTCTACATGGCTGAATAGGATTTTTGGGTAGACAAAGTGTGGGGCATAATAAGAACAGAAACTACTCTATATGAAAAGTTAAAAATCCCTGACTCTCAACAGAACTTCAGAAGCCAGGATATGAGGAGATGTCTCTTTAGGGATGGGTGATATTCCCCTAAAAGACAACTGAAGTAAGGTCTCTCTGTGGGGTTTATAATAAAATATTTTAGTATCTGGACCACAGACAAATATGCATACTTAATAGAAACTCCAGCAGTCTTCTTTCTGCTGTGTGGAAGGAGAAAAGAAAACTATAACACATCTGCAAGGGAATGAACAGTCATGCAGAGTTACTCATTATTTACTGAATGGTAGCCAGAGATTTACTGATTGGTAGACATAAAGGTTTTTTTTTTGGGGGGGGGGGGAACATATTTTTGCAATTCTGTAATTGTTCCTAGGCAAGTCAGTTATTTTTTCATCAGCAAAGAGAATATACCAGCCTATTCATCTACATGGGAGTGAGCTGTTTATTTGTCTGTTGCTTTATCTTGAGCCTTCCTCTGAAGGCTAGGTAAAGCTAGCTGTTCTCCTTTCTAAATATATGAAGCTTAAAGAAAAAAAAGCTGTTCTGAGGCATTGAAAAAGTTGATATTTGTCCCATGGCCATAATTTAAATATGTTTTAAGGGTTCTTAATCTGTTTGGTGTCCACTGCTATTCTGAGATCTGCCTTGTCTAGTAGAGGTCTCTGCATATCACAGACCCAAAGGTCCAACTTACTTGTAAGACCAGGAGAACTGCTTTGGAGTAGACTTCTTTCCAGGCTACAGTACATTAGATTTGCAATGCAAATAAACTTGCATTTCACGAACTTTTTTTAATCATTTGATACATGTTAAATATAATTCCCGCCTTCTTACCTAAATGGTTTTGAAATTAGAGTTTTTGAAAGCAGCTCAAGCCTTGTAATCCATCCACGAGCTTCATTTCTTCACAGAAACAACTGAGATGCCTAGCAGGAACTGAACAATTGACCTTTGAACCTGTAATTCCTCTTTGAGACCAACGGACCAATCAGAACACTGGAAAAACGGCAAAGTAACTCAACACATAAAACGAGCTTTATTTCAATATACCTGACAAATAAAAATAACTACCTATATGTTTTACAAGGTTTATAATGCTACTTGAATAAGAACATGCTTTTTTGTGGTCAGGGCAACAGTTTCAACGTAATGATCACACTGCTGTTAATTTGTAGAGTGGTCCTCCTGATTTTGCTTCATACTGTCGTGTTGTTCCTTCTAAAATGCTTAATTTCCTGGTAAAGCACTACATTGCATTCAGGCAGTAACGCAAGAAATACAGTTATTATTGTTTAGAAAATGAAAGTTAATACAACACGTGTTGTATTAACAGGAATTCAGATAGAGTAAGGTTTTAAAGCCATTATTTCTCATCTTCGCTGCTGATTGTTCAATAAAGAAGTTAAAAGTTTTGTTATGATTGAGCAGCCACTATTGTATGTATAATCTATATATGAAGAATAATCAGGAAATAGACAGACAAAATAATTCTGTATTCCTATAAAAATGCAACACACATTCATATTAATCTTTGGTCTGTAAAACTATCCTTTTGCTGCACTCATTGCTAAGAAAGCCATTCCACTAAAATAAAAACAAGTTGTGACGTACCCACTTTTTGTGCAACAGAACTGCCACTAAATCTTGTACTAGAATCAAGGGGTCTTGCTCACAATAATTCATAAGCAATGGACTACCTAATCTACTCGCAGTATTCATCAGCAGTGCCAAACAGCAGTAGAAAGAGATGTACTGCCTACAAGAAATAAAGTGTCATAACATTTTGAAAATGTCATGACTTAATTGGACGTTATTAAGTTAAGGTACTGTCCCTCTTACACACACCTTGAAAAAGTAATACAAGATATTCCATCAGCTCATTGGGGGTGTTGTCCTGATAACAGAAGAGTACCAATAAAAAATATAATAAAAAAGCAGTATAGCCACTTAATACAATACATTTTTTTGAACAGTGGTTATGTGCAGAGATGGTGCACAAATGCATTACATACTAAAGAAGGATTGGTTAAAATGTCAATGCTAAAGTATTTCACCCTTAGTTTTTGTAATAATTTTAAGGGATACTGTGTTATACTGTTGCTATAACTTGTTAACTTTATGATGTGATGAGGTTTTTTTTTTCTAAGTCTTGTTAGTACCTTGCACGACACATTATGACAAAATTGAGAGATTAACCAAATATTAAATGTTAAAATATTGTGGATGAAGGTCAAAAAATATATGTACTATTGCATACTCCTTTTCTTTTTTTTTATACTGTTTCACCAACTTGACACCCCATGAAATATAACATTTGTAGTAACGTACTGAAATTTTCTTTTTTCTTAAATTTTATATGACCTAGTTTATTCAAACAAACTTCTGTTTTTGGGGAGGGGAAATGAAGGTTATAATAGAATAAATACTTTATTTAACAGATAGTTTATGCACACACAAATTTAAAAGTTTGTTGTTACCATTTTCTGAATGATTGATTGTAAGAATAGTAAGGTATTATATATTACTTACATTTAACCTTAAACAAAATATTAGTTCATATAGACTCTACAATATATAACCGTATCTTCTTTTTGGTTATTAATGAAGCATGCAGTTGCAGTGACCCAATGTTATTGAATATGTGTTGTCAGACCTGTGGCTTGTATGTAACACATATTAAGCCAGGAACACTAGTTTCCATGAAGAAGGATGTTATTGTAAATACTATTTTAACTTCTTTAGTTGTTACAGAAACTCAGTCCATAACAAATTTTGTTATAACCTACAAGGTTAATCCCCTAGGAAATCATTATAGCTATTTTGAACTATTATACATTTCAAATGGTCTTAATGTATAATTGTCTATCACTGGCTTTCCCTGGGCTTTCGGATATTGCCAAAGGCTCTTGCTACCCCCATAGTGCCTTTTTTAGGCAAGGCTCAAAAGACAAACCCACCTCCATAAGTATCACAAGGGATAAGAAACTAAGAGTAATGCTACTCAACGCCAGAAGTCTAAACCTCAAGATGCACGCACTCGAAACTCTCCTCAGCATGGAGAACATCAATATCTGTGCAGTAACAGAAATGTGGTTCAAGGCTCCCAAGAGCACCCCAGCACTACCAGGTTATACCTCATACCATGGTTTTCGGCCCCAAAACTTGGACCAAACCACAAAAGGAGGGGGAGTATCAATATTCGTCAAAGATACTCACACTTCCAGGTTGGTGGCACAGCACGAAGCATCAGAGACTATCCATGTGCAACTAACAGTGGGTAAAACTGCCTTCCAGTTTATAGCCTGCTACAGACCACCCTCCCAAACCCAGGAACCCCACTCGGCCTTCCTGAGAACACTGGAAAATATGAAGGTCTCTCCAAACACCATTATATTGGGCGACTTCAAGTACCCAAACATAGACTGGGAGCATTACTCTAGCTCCAACACCCTAGCCCAAAGGTTCCTAGAATTTATAAACTCAAATGCATTAGTAACTGTATTTAGAGCACAACCTAAAGCTGTTTACTGAATTTCCTGTTTGCACTTATTTTTAAAATCGTTTTTTTCTCAAAACTTGCATTTTATCTGTCTTTGGCCTAGCACTCTTGTGTGGGGTCATTTACTGCACTGTTATAACTTGTTAATACTTGTGAACCTCTGCTATCTCTGAAAAAAACAAAAAAACAAAAAAAAATCTTGCTTTTTTCCCACTTTTCTGAGATTTAAAAAAGTTCAGTTACAGACTTGTTGTTCTTGAACTGTTTGTAAGTTTCTGAGAGGCCATTTTTTGCTTGGGCTAAAGGGAAGTCTCTCTGTTGATCAGTGGCAGTGAAAAACATTGAGCAGCCTGCCTGCCCCTGTGGGAGTGGTTACTGACTTGAAACTGTAGTTTTATTGGCCATTTTGGGTCAATTCCAAAACTCCTTCATCTTCCTCTCTTAAAACCCTCTTTTGCGCGGTTTTGCGCGTTTTTGTGCATAGCGCAACAGCGGGCAGTGCCGCCTAATTGGGTTTAAACTATTCCTGGCTCTACAAAGTCTTCTCTTCACTTTTTCCCTTAGAACTGCTCTATCTCTCAATTTAAACACCACATTCTCATTCTAAGGTCCTTCACTGGTCCAATTAAGTAATCCTACAAGTTAGCACTATTAAACCATAAGCACTACGTACTCTTATACTCTCTACGATTACCTTGTCCCCTATTGGTCCGTCTTAAATTCAGTTTCCCTATATTACTCTAGCATGTCCAAAGGTCAGTCAATGGTTTCCTCTCCAGTCCAGCTGGTGAATCTGGGAATTTTGAGGCAATGTTACAACTGTCTCATGTACATGGACAACCCTCTCCTCCTCCAAACAGGTTCAAATATATGTGAGAGATGCAACTATTTAGCCAAACTGGAGGCTGAGCTCTCTCATCTCAAAACTGGTGTAACCAGTCAGGAGGAGAAGGTAACCTCACACAACACAATTCCAGTATCACATAGTCCCACCACATCAGCGAACCAAACACATAAATACACAAAAACATACTCGGAGGCTCTAAATAAAAATCTACCTAAGCAACGGAGACCTCCAAAGCAGACATCCAAGCAAACGCTACCTCAAAACAAAACACGCACAACACATAGCCCACAAAGTCAGTGTGCCAAGCAGCCACAGCCCTTAAGGCTGAATAACACACCTGATACTCTTGTAATAGGTGACTCTATTGTCAGACACACTGACGTCCCACTCTCCAGGCTGAATAAAGAGAAGGTCACGGTGAGCTGCCTGTCGGGTGCTAGGATCCGCCACATAACGCAAGCACTCAGGTCATTCCAAAGCAAATACAAATATGACTCAGTTATTGTACATGCTGGTGTGAATGACCTGAGACGTACCTCCCTGGACTACATGAAAAGAGGCATAGAGAAGCTCTCTGATCATGTAGCTCAGGCTGGTATGACCCTGACCTTGAGCAGCATCTTACCCTCACCTAGAATGATGCCACAGTACAAAGACAAAATGATCGATTTTAACAATTGGCTAAAATTTTGGTGTCATTCAAAGGGGATTCAGTGTCTGTCAGCCTGGGATGACATGCTCGACAAGCCACGTTGCTTCGCTAGGGACGGCTTGCACCTGTCACCACTGGGCTTTTGGATATTGGCAAAGGCTCTTGCCACCCCCATAGTGCCTTTTTTAGGCAAGGCTCAAAAGTCAAACCCACCCCCATAGACAGCACAAGGAACAAGAAACTAAGGGTAATGCTGCTAAACGCCAGAAGTCTTAACCTCAAGATGCACGCACTCGAAGCTCTCCTCAGTATGGAGAACATCGATATATGTGAAGTGACAGAAACCTGGTTCAAGGCTCCAGAGCGCACCCCAGCACTACCAGGCTATACCTCATATCATGCTTTTCGGCCCCAAAACCCAGACCGAACCACAAAAGGAGGGGGAGTTTCCATATTTATCAAGGATATCCACACCTCCAGGTTAGTGGCATTGCACGAAGTATCGGAGACCATCCATGTGCAACTAACAGTGGGCAAGACTGTTTTTCAGTTTATAGCATCCTACAGACCACCATCTCAAAGTCAGGAATCCCACTCGGCTTTCCTGAAAACATTGGAGAACATGAAGATCTCTCCGAACACCATTATATTGGGCGACTTGAACTACCCAAACATTGACTGGGAGCACTACTCAAGCCCCAGCACCTTAGCCCAAAGGTTCCTGGAAATTATAAACTCAAATGCTATGGAACAACTAGTCACCACTCCCACAAGAGGGGACAACATACTAGACCTGATCATTACCAACATGGGGACTCTATGCTCCACACCAGAAGTATATCCCTCATTGGTAAGATCAGACCATAAATTAATCTCACTGGATGTCCACATCCTGACCCCACCCCCAGCCCAGAAAACCACAGTGAAAAACGTCTCAAAAGTGAACTTCTCACTTCTCAAAACTGAAGTGGAATCCTTCAAGGCCCCAGGGCCAGTGGAAACTACGGCCCAAACTGCAGAATCTTATATAAACGCATTCTACGGACATCTCCAGGAATGCATGGATCATTCTATCCCAAACAAAACCAAGACCCAATCATCCAAAGGCAGGCGTCCAGTCTGGTGGATCCCTGCCATAAATAAACTGTACAATAGAAGGAGGAAGCTACTACATGATAGAGCAAAATCCCTAATAGGGAAGGCATCTCTGATCAGTACTAGCAAAAAATGAAGATCCCTCATAAAATCCCCCAAGGCCAGCTTCGAGAGACAAATTGCACAGGACACCAAAGACAATCATAAGGCTTTTTTCAGTTATGTTAGAAACCTGGGATGCAACTCCCAGACTTGTTCTGAGTTGATTCTAAATGACAAAAAATACACTGAACCCACAGACATCGCCAATATCCTGGCAGACAGGTTCAGTGCAAACTTCTCCACACCCTCCCCCCCAAAAGAGCAAGTATCTATCCCAGCAGAGGGCTGCCTCCCAAACATCTCTGATGCTCAGGTGAAGGCTGCCCTCTCCAAAGCAAAAAACACTGCTTCCATGGGACCAGATGGCATCCCAGGTTGCGTCCTACATGAACTCCAAGAGGAACTAATCCCTCAAATAAAACAGCTATACAATCTCAGCCTCACTACAGGATATGTGCCCACAGAATGGCGTACAGCAACAGTAGTCCCACTCCACAAAGGTGGAGCCTCTATGGACCCTGGAAACTATCGCCCCATAAGCCTGATTAGCTTAGTCTGCAAGGCTATGGAGAGGATCATCATGGAGCTCATAAACAAAGACATTGGGGACCTACAGACACTGGATCCTACCCAGTTCGGCTTTGTCAAGGGCAGATCCTGCCTTTTGAACCTGGTTGACTTCTTCGAAACAGTCACCAAAGCCATAGATGAAGGGAAGGTAGTCCACACAGCCTATCTGGACCTTGCAAAGGCATTTGACACAATACCCCACTCGGGCATCATAGATAAGCTATCCAGCTTAAATATAAACCCCTATGTCACAAGATGGGTCACAAACTGGCTCAAAGACAGAACCCACAGAGTGAGAGCTGCTGGAGCCATGTCAGACTCGAAACCAGTCACAAGTGGCATCCCACAGGGTTCTGTCCTGGGACCACTTTTGTTCAGTATATACTTTTCCGAGGTACAGGCAAACGTGGGAGGACTATGGCTCACCAAGTTCGCAGACGACTGCAAACTGGGAGCCATAATCAACTCTCCAGCTGACACAAACATCCTTCAAAAAGGTCTCACAGAGACAGATAACTGGTGCCAGCACCATGGTCTAAAGCTAAATGCCAAAAAATGTATAGTCATACCCTTTGGCAAAAACAATGTGCCCACAAATTACCACATAAGCGGAAACCCATTAAGTACAGAGAAAGTTATTAGGGACCTGGGGACGCAAGTTGATAGCAATCTCTCCTTTGAAAACCACATTGCCAAAGTGGTTAGAAAGACCTTCTACATAGCCCACCTCATCATGAAGTGTTTCACATCTAGATCAAGAGAGGTAATCGTGCCCCTTTATTCATCCCTCATCAGGCCCATCATAGAATACAATGCCCCTTTTGGGATGTACCTTACCCGACACCTGCAGCAATTAGAAAGACCCCAAAAGTATCTCACCAAGAGGATCAAGGGTCTCAAACAGATGCCATATGCTGCTCGGTTAAAAAAACTCCAGCTCTACTCAGTTACATACCGCCTACTTCGAGGCGATTTATGCCTGACATACAAAGCTATGTCAAATCCAGAATTAATGGACATGCTCCACCTCAGTAAATCTAAATCCCTTAGAGCCACACGCTTGAGGGACTTGAACCTCAGCACAGAAATAAATAGAACTTGCTGGAGGGACAGGTTCATAACCCAGAGGCTCCCTTCGCTCTGGAATAGAATTCCAGTTCATGTGAGGCAGAGCACCTCACTGAATCTCTTCAAGAAGAATCTCGATAGGTAGATGGGGGATCATAGGTTTGTCCCAGGGATTACTCCCATGTCACTATTAGACAGAGGCACAGTAAACTAAACCTTAAAGGGCACAGTATACTCAAATCAAGGGGTGGCGTAAGCCATACAGAATCGGGCTAGGCTTATAATTGCCTCAGGGCAGATAGCCTAGTATGAACCTATGAACCTATGAAGCTATGAACAATTTGTTACCACTCCCACAAGAGGGGAAAACATACTGGACCTGATCATCACCAACATGGGGACTCTATACACCAGACCAGAAGTGTATCCCTCACTGGTAAGATCAGACCATAAACTAATCTCACTGGATATTCACATCCTGACTCCACCCCCTGCCCTGAAAGCCACAGTGAAAAACTTCTCTAAAGCAAATTTCACACTCCTCAAAACTGAGGTGGAATCCTTCAAAGCCCCCGGGCCTGTGGAAAATACGGCCCAGACCGCAGAATCCTTTATAAGCGCATTCTATGAACACCTTCAGGAATGTATGGATCATGCCATCCCAAATAAAACCAAGACCCAATTCTCCAAAGGCAGACGTCCTGTCTGGTGGACCCCAGCCATAAACAAACTATACAATAGAAGGAGGAAGCTACTACATGATAGAGCAAAATCCCAAAGGGAAGGCATCTCTGATCAGTATTAGCAAAAACTACGGGCACTCATAAAATCGTCTAAGGCCAGCTTCGAGAAAAATTGCACAGGACACTAAGGATAATCACAAGGCTTTCTTTAGTTATGTTAGGAACCTGGGTGGGAATTCCCAGATATGCTCAGAATTAGTCCAAAATGACAAAAAATACACCAAACCCACAGACATTGCCAACATCCTAGCTGACAGGTTCAGCGCAAACTTCTCCACCCCCCTCCCCACCAAAAGGGCAAATATCTATCCCAGCAGAGTGCTGCCCCCCTGACATCTCAGATGCTCAGGTAAGAGCTGCCCTCTCCAAAGCAAAAAAAACACAGCATCAATGGGACCAGACGGTGTCCCGGGCTGCATCCTACATGAACTCCAAGAAGAGCTAAACCCAAACATAAAACTACTGTTCAGTCTCAGCCTTACTACAAGATATGTACCCAAAGAGTGGCGACAGCAACAGTGGTCCCTCTCCACAAAGGTGGTGCCTCAACGGATCCTGGAAACTATCGCCCCATAAGCCTGACTAGCTTGGTCTGCAAAGCTATGGAAAGGATCATCATGGACCTCATAAATAAAGATATTGGGGACCTACAGACACTGGATCCTACCCAGTTCGGCTTTGTCAAGGGCAGATCCTGCCTTTTGAACCTGGTTGACTTCTTCGAAACAGTCACCAAAGCCATAGATGAAGGGAAGGTAGTCCACACAGCCTATCTGGACCTTGCAAAGGCATTTGACACAATACCCCACTCGGGCATCATAGATAAGCTATCCAGCTTAAATATAAACCCCTATGTCACAAGATGGGTCACAAACTGGCTCAAAGACAGAACCCACAGAGTGAGAGCTGCTGGAGCCATGTCAGACTCGAAACCAGTCACAAGTGGCATCCCACAGGGTTCTGTCCTGGGACCACTTTTGTTCAGTATATACTTTTCCGAGGTACAGGCAAACGTGGGAGGACTATGGCTCACCAAGTTCGCAGACGACTGCAAACTGGGAGCCATAATCAACTCTCCAGCTGACACAAACATCCTTCAAAAGGTCTCACAGAGACAGATAACTGGTGCCAGCACCATGGTCTAAAGCTAAATGCCAAAAATGTATAGTCATACCCTTTGGCAAAACAATGTGCCCACAAATTACCACATAAGCGGAAACCCATTAAGTACAGAGAAAGTTATTAGGGACCTGGGGACGCAAGTTGATAGCAATCTCTCCTTTGAAAACCACATTGCCAAAGTGGTTAGAAAGACCTTCTACATAGCCCACCTCATCACGAAGTGTTTCACATCTAGATCAAGAGAGGTAATCGTGCCCCTTTATTCATCCCTCATCAGGCCCATCATAGAATACAATGCCCTTTTGGGATGTACCTTACCCGACACCTGCAGCAATTAGAAAGACCCCAAAAGTATCTCACCAAGAGGATCAAGGGTCTCAAACAGATGCCATATGCTGCTCGGTTAAAAACTCCAGCTCTACTCAGTTACATACCGCCTACTTGAGGTGATCTATGCCTGACATACAAAGCTATGTCAAATCCAGAATTAATGGACATGCTCCACCTCAGTAAATCTAAATCCCTTAGAGCCACACGCTTGAGGGACTTGAACCTCAGCACAGAAATAAATAGAACTTGCTGGAGGGACAGGTTCATAACCCAGAGGCTCCCTTCGCTCTGGAATAGAATTCCAGTTCATGTGAGGCAGAGCACCTCACTGAATCTCTTCAAGAAGAATCTCGATAGGTAGATGGGGGATCATAGGTTTGTCCCAGGGATTACTCCCATGTCACTATTAGACAGAGGCACAGTAAACTAAACCTTAAAGGGCACAGTATACTCAAATCAAGGGGTGGCGTAAGCCATACAGAATCGGGCTAGGCTTATAATTGCCTCAGGGCAGATAGCCTAGTATGAACCTATGAACCTATGAAGCTATGAACAATTTGTTACCACTCCCACAAGAGGGGAAAACATACTGGACCTGATCATCACCAACATGGGGACTCTATGCACCAGACCAGAAGTGTATCCCTCACTGGTAAGATCAGACCATAAACTAATCTCACTGGATATTCACATCCTGACTCCACCCCCTGCCCTGAAAGCCACAGTGAAAAACTTCTCTAAAGCAAATTTCACACTCCTCAAAACTGAGGTGGAATCCTTCAAAGCCCCCGGGCCTGTGGAAAATACGGCCCAGACCGCAGAATCCTTTATAAGCGCATTCTATGAACACCTTCAGGAATGTATGGATCATGCCATCCCAAATAAAACCAAGACCCAATTCTCCAAAGGCAGACGTCCTGTCTGGTGGACCCCAGCCATAAACAAACTATACAATAGAAGGAGGAAGCTACTACATGATAGAGCAAAATCCCAAAAAGGGAAGGCATCTCTGATCAGTATTAGCAAAAAACTACGGGCACTCATAAAATCGTCTAAGGCCAGCTTCGAGAGAAAAATTGCACAGGACACTAAGGATAATCACAAGGCTTTCTTTAGTTATGTTAGGAACCTGGGTGGGAATTCCCAGATATGCTCAGAATTAGTCCAAAATGACAAAAAATACACCAAACCCACAGACATTGCCAACATCCTAGCTGACAGGTTCAGCGCAAACTTCTCCACCCCCCTCCCCACCAAAAGGGCAAATATCTATCCCAGCAGAGTGCTGCCCCCCTGACATCTCAGATGCTCAGGTAAGAGCTGCCCTCTCCAAAGCAAAAAAAACACAGCATCAATGGGACCAGACGGTGTCCCGGGCTGCGTCCTACATGAACTCCAAGAAGAGCTAAACCCAAACATAAAACTACTGTTCAGTCTCAGCCTTACTACAAGATATGTACCCAAAGAGTGGCGACAGCAACAGTGGTCCCTCTCCACAAAGGTGGTGCCTCAACGGATCCTGGAAACTATCGCCCCATAAGCCTGACTAGCTTGGTCTGCAAAGCTATGGAAAGGATCATCATGGACCTCATAAATAAAGATATTGGGGACCTACAGACACTGGATCCTACCCAGTTCGGCTTTGTTAAGGGCAGATCCTGCCTCTTAAACCTGGTTGATTTCTTTGAAACAGTCACCAAGGCCATTGACGAGGGGAAGGTGGTCCACACAGCCTACCTGGACCTCGCAAAAGCCTTCGATACAATACCCCACTCGAGCATTATAGATAAGCTCACCAGCTTAAATATAAACCCCTATGTCACTAGATGGGTTGCAAACTGGCTCATGGACAGAACCCACATGTTTAGAATTGCTGGAGCCATGTCAGACTCCAAACCAGTTACAAGTGGTGTCCCACAAGGCTCAGTCCTGGGACCTTTCTTATTCGGTATATATTTCTCGGAGGTACAGGCCAACACGGAAGGACTGTGGCTGACCAAGTTCACAGATGAATGCAAACTGGGTGCCATAATCGACTCTCCAGCCGACACAAGCATCCTCCAAAAGGGCCTCATAGAAACAGACAACTAGTGCCAGAGCCATGGCCTCAAGCTAAATGCCAAAAATGTGTATAGTCATCCCCTTTGGCAAAAACAAAGTGCCCACAAATTACCACATAGGTGGTAATCCATTAAGTACAGAAGAAGTAATTATGGACCTGGGGACCCAAGTTGATAGCAATCTCTCATTTGACAACCACGTGGCCAAAGTGGTTAGAAAAACATTTTATATAGCCCACCTAATCATGAAGGGATTCACATCTAGATCAGGGGAGGTCATCGTGCCTCTTTACTCATCCCTCATCAGGCCCATAATTGAGTACAATGCCCCTTTTGGGATGTACCTTACCAGACACCTGCAGCAACTGGAAAGACCCCAAAAGTACCTCACCAAGAGGATCAAAGGGCTCAAACAGACGCCATATGCTGCCCGGTTAAAGAAACTCCAGCTCTACTCAGTGGCATACCGCCTGCTCAGAGGTGATCTGTGCCTGACGTATAAAGCCATGTCCAACCTGGAATTAATGGACATGCTGCACCTCAGAAAATCCAAATCCCATCGAGCCACGTGCTCGAGAGACTTGAACCTCAGCACTGAAATAAATAGGACATGCTGGAGGGACAGATTCATAACCCAGAGGCTCCCTTCACTCTGGAATAAAATCCAAGTCCAGGTTAGGCAGAGTCCCTCATTGACTCTCTTCAAGAGGAATCTTGATGAGTGGATGGGAGATCGTAGGTTTACCCCGGGTATCACTTCTGTGTCACTGTTAGACAGAGGCACAGTATACTAACCTTGAAAAAGGGCATAGCAAAATTAATTTAAAATGGGTGGCGAAAGCCAAACACATTCTGGCTAGGCTTATAAATGCCCTAGGGCAGATAGCCTAGTATGAACCTATGAACCTATGAACCTATGAATGTTAATGGGCTAAATAACCATATTAAAAGAGAAAGCATTAATAAATACCTTTCTTTACATAAGGCTGATATAGTATTTCTTCAGGAGACACATTTAATATCCCAAGACTTAAATAAACTAACACTAAAAGACTATAAAATATTGACTAGTTCCCAATTTAATTACAAAAGAAGAGGTGTACTAATTCTTTGGAAAAAAAGTCTAAGGCTTCCTGAAATTGTAAACTCATATATAGACAAAGAGGGTATGTTAACTTTAATAGTAATTAAGCTTGAAAGGAAATACTATACACTCATAAACTCTTACTGGATCCCTGGAATTGGTACAGAGTCAGTAAAGAAATACTTAGACATTATAACTTTACATTCTAGAGGAGAAATAATAGTCACAAGGGATTTTAATTGTATTCTTTCATCTGATGAAACTATGAGTTCTAAAACCTTCAAGACCTCCCCTGTAGCAAAACACCTACATAATTATATCAATACAAGAAATTTAAAAGACATACACCATATAAAACTTCCCTCTTCCCTAAAGTTCTCTCACTATTATTATAGGTTTTGGACACAAACTAATATAGATAAAGTCTTAGTGTCAAATTCTTTACAATCAAAAATAGATAATGTATTATTAATATCTTGTCCCCTTTCTGATCATAATGCCATTACTTTTAGTATCACTTTTCAAACTGAACCCTTAATACATTGCTAAAGAATGCCAGCTTATATTACGAAAATAAAAGGCTATCAAGAATGGATGTTATCAGAAATTAATCAGTTTTTAGAAACAAATAACAATGGAGAAGTATCGGATACAATTCTATGGGACACCCTCAAAGTTGTATTATATGGAAAAGTTAAAATGTGGTATATGCAAAAAAGAAAGGAATGGGATAAATGACTACAAGATATTCAATCTGAATTAGATAACTTAAAAGGTAATCGAACACCAAATGATAAGAAAGTCTTAGATAATATAAATAAATTAAACAAAGAATATCAAAATGTATTGCAACACAAAATATCTATAAATCTAGAGAAAATTAAATTATGTTCATACTCTATCAATCCTAAATGTCTACATAGAATTGCAGTACGCTCAAAGTACATGAAAGAAATAAATCACATAAAAGAAATTACATATGTTGAAAATATGAGAAAAATAAAAGCTACAGATTTAAATTCCATACTACAAGGTTTCAAAAAACATTATGAGAATATAAATACTGTCAAACCAATAAATGAAAATATAAATCTAGACAAATTCTTATCTGATAATATTCTAAAGACTTTATCCCCTGGGAATATTGCTAAAATTGACAGACTTTTCACATTTACAGAACTAAAAAATCAAATAAACAACTTAAAAACTAATAAAGCACCAGGGTTAAATGGTTTAATTCCTGAAATATACAAAATCCTTCCTGATAATACCTTAAAAATACTACTAAACACATTTCGGGAAACCAAAACTACTTATAATATCCCACCATCATGGAGATATTCATTAATCTCTCCCATACTTAAACCTGATAAAGATTCTACTTCCTGTTCCTCCTATAGGCTCATCTCACTATTAAATATAGATTATCAGATTTTCATGAGCATAATATCAAACAGAATCAATTCCATTATACCTAGCCTAATAGAGGAAGATCAGACGGGTTTTATTAAACACAGAAAAGTCCAAGATAATATAATAAGACTTCTGACTCTTATAGACTTAGCTAATAAAATAAAAACAAATTAACAATAATGAGTCTAGACATAAACAAAGCCTTTGATTCACTGAGTTGGTCCTATCTATTTAAAGCTTTACAACACTATAAATTTTCTCTAAATTTTATAAAATTAATTAGAAACCTTTATGAAGACTCTGTTTCTTTTGTAAAGATAGGCTCTTTCTTATCCCCATCATTTAAGCTTACAAAAGGAACAAAACAAGGTTGCCCTCTTTCCCCTTTAATTTTCGCTCTAGCTGTAGCACCACTAGCCAACTATATTAGAAATAATGTTCACATTCAAAGATGGCCACTGTTCTGTAGGCACTGCTAACCTACAGCTCTTCAATATCTATGGAATAAAATCAACCCAGAGGAAAAACCAGGATCTATTTTAACATAATAATCTGAGCTAATAACTTAACACTCAAAAATTCCGGAAAGAAAAAATAAACATGAATAAACAGCCAAACTACTAGGATTCTAACAGATTATCTGAAGCAAAGGAGTGAGATAAGGAAAGAAAGCCGTGTGCTCAGGAAACTTTCCATACTGAACTTTATCTGCAAACCAAGACACTTCACTTACACAAAATGTCAAAAGAAGACAAAAACATGGACATTACAACAACAAAAATGAAACTTTCAGAATTACTATCACCTGAGTAAGATTTAAATTCTAAAAGACAGAAAATAACAAAGCAACAAGATACTGCAAAATCAGGGAACAAAAATAAAGCAGATCAACCTGCAAATCTGGATGACATCAAAGCAGCTTTACAACCTATTCAAGAGGCAATAAAAGAACTGTCCACCCAATTACAATAATTTGGAAATTCTTTTAACCAAATAATAGAAAGAATGGACAAATCAGAAGCCAAAATCACAGAGAATGAAGAAAAAATAGCTTTAATTTCCAAAAAATGTGATGCACATGAAGTAGACATCCAAAACATGCAAGCAAAAATTATTGATCTTGAGGCAAGATCCAGAAGGAATAACATAATCATCAGAGGCATGCTGGAAAATATACAGCACAATGAACTGATCCCTTCTATTATACACATATTTGCCACACTACTCAAAGACCAAAAAACAGCCCACCAAATAATAATAGAGAGGGCACACAGAGCCCTGAGAGAATCTCAAGCATCAAACAACCCAAGACCTGTATATGCCAAACTCCTAAATAACAAAATATCACTTGCTCAAGATCTGCCCCTACAAATTAGACAAGCTAGACAACTCATCTCTCCTTACTGTAAGTTCTTAATTGACAGAAAGCTAAAGTTTCAAATGAAATATCCAAATACACTGATATTTTATGTGGATGGAGTTAAACACTCGGTCGCTAACCACAGAGAAGCAAAAAAAACTTTTCTGACAGTTTTCAGAAAAATTCCCGCCATGGATAACTAGATACACTCACCGGATCGGCTCATAGAGCTCTCGAGATCAGCTGCAAGCTATGCGAACAGCTGGTGTCTTCTTTCCTCATCAATTTACTCTTGTCTTGCCCTAGGCTTTATTTTTTGAGTGGCGCGACCCTGATTTTCTCTCTGCTGGCCATGAGGATCTCAACAGGAAATGTATTACACGTCCGACATATTAGTTTTCCCACGGGAGGAACTACAAGTCATTTGTCATCTCCAGGAGGTCGACTTGAAGAGGAGGCACTTCCGGAAGTCCGTTTACATTCAGAGTCCCCCTACAAGAAGCTAAGCAGCCGGCTTAGCTGACCGGAAGATCTGCGAGGCATCTAAATGGAATGTAAATCAAAAAAAAAAAAAAAAAAGAAGTGAAAAATTGAAGAGAGAGTCGGAAATCTCTATATTAGTAAAAACCCACTTCCAGTTGCTGGGAACTCTAATCTGCAAAGAGCGCTACTATGCGCTGAATTTAATTTAAATGGTCAAACAGTATTTCAAATATAGCAAACTGTTTACTTTAATACAGACTATAAATAGAAGGCTACAACATGCAGATAATAACAGAGACATGTAAGTAATATCTGAAGAGATAAAATAAACCCATGCACCTTGAGTAGGTATAATGAAGAACTAGATAACAGTACCAACATAAAACTATAGATAAAAATTAATGTGTGCATATGTCAAGGCTCTTTACTGATTCTTCCCCAAGCTACCTCAGTATGAAAAAGCTGTTATCGTACATTGCACCTAATTTCATGTCTCTTAAATATATTTGGCTTTGAGGCTAAAAACAGGAAGGTAGCCTAACTCAGGCAATAAGGAAACTACCTGTATGAAGAATCTGAATTTTATCACAATGTTTAAAAGGGAACAAGGTGCTTCTTCATTATGTATATTGGTGTAACATTGCTGCTGGTAGAACGGGAACGGTACTGGAGACTTTCTTTTTTGTTTTTCTCTTCTTTTCTATGGAGATAATGGGTTCAATATAGGGCAATACTATCTAATCTCTGCTATAATATTCGTGAAAATATCAAATATAGATGGGCTATTGTTCCAGGGGTCAAGAGTATACATGTGTATGCTTAAAATATTCTGGGACTGAAGTTTGGAGAACTCTTTGTCTCCCTTCCTTTTCTCTCTCATTTACCAACCACCAGCAAATTCTCACTTAAAGGCAAACACTTTTGATACCCATGGATTATTAAGCTCTTGATGATAAAACCAGCTCGAATAGAATATTAAATGGCTGCATAAATACTTGTTCCCTTCTATATTTATCCACGTATTGAAATGTCCAGATCCTACACTCTAGATAACTTGAACCCCAACAGCTATTTTTCTCCTTCACATATCTATACACATCTGCTATATCATTAACACATTTTCACCTAACTCTTCTAACATACATTTTACTCACTGCCTCTCAGTGTATGTCATCACTACTCTATCCTATTCTACCCATTAATAAGTATATAATTGTATACCACTTCTTCTGTATTCATATTTTCAGATCATTTTATAAAAATCCCAGAATTAACAGAACTTGCCAACGAATATGTTATCACTTCTATACTGCTATAACTAGTTTGTAAATTAATGTCTAACATTGTACATATGTCAATATACTGTAAGTTGTTCTTTAAGGAGAATATTTTATTACTTCATGGAGTAGAATTTAATTTACTGCTTTTTCACCAAACTATACAAAACTTATTTATAGCTGCAATGTTTTCTCCTGGGTGCATAAGAATGGGTAAAATTAACTATATGACAAATAACGATTCTGTAGTAGAGGTATGTCACGCCAAGACTTATATAATATAACTTTGTTCAAGAATTTAACAACACAAGGCAAGGGCAATGAAACATAGGCTGTCAATTACACTGGGGATATCCAAAGATCCAACTTGAGAACACTATCACTCTACACCACACAAAATGACAATTAAATGAATCGAGAGAAGAAACAGATATATCACAAAACCAAGGAATATAGGGAGACAATAAAAAGTTAAAAGGAATTACAAAGAGAGGAATCTCTACAAAGAAGATATCAAACAAACTCATATGTAATCGCAAGTAGATACTCAAACTCTGCAATGGGGAAACAACAACATAACAGTATGTAGACTAAGAACCCATATACTCCCAAATCTAAGAGGGAAATAAACAGAGCTAAGAAACTTCTTTCAAGGGGGGTAATGACCAATCATAGCGAAAGTTTAGACGGGGAATTAATACTTATTACTACTATAGTTAGTAAATAAAGCTTGAGATAACAATTTAGAGTCAGAAAATATGTAAATATTGTTAGAGACAAGTTTCTTGAATTGATGTTCCCTGACTTAACTAAGACCAAATTGGTTGAAAATATGGTATCTAAATTATAACATTCTATAGTAAATCTCATAAGAAGAGGCTTAGGTTATAAAAGTAGTGATTTTTTTTTAGGGAATGAGTTGGGTAGGCTTTGTACAAATAGTGATAAGTCATGCAGTGTCATTAAGCTTCTTTTACTTCACAAACTCTAACACACAAGTGAACACTATACTAATATTACAAAAATATACAAGGTTTAAACCTCTTCAGACCCTGCTTAATTCCTGGTCCAGGAGGCTAGTGGTTAGGCACAGGGAAGGGACGGAAATACAAGAATGCTTTCATAACATGATTTTGACAAGAAATAAATACAATCTGATATGTATACTCAAATCTCAGGACTACATACATAAACCAAGAAGCTATGTAAATGTGGAAATTTGACTCATGGAATGTCAAGGGGCTCCAGAACATAAAAAAAAGGAAACTGTTTCTACACCTCATTTTGCAAGCTAAGGCAAACTTTATACTAATTCAAGAAACACATTTAACTATAGAACAATGGTCAGACATAAAAAAAAAAATAGATAAGAGAAATTATAGCTTCAGAAGGCAAAACCAATAGTGCAGGAGTAGCTATAATCATTAAGAAGCAATACCAAGATAAAATTACAGAAACCAAAATAGATAAAGAAGGAAGATGGTGTTATGTAATTCTTTCAACTCCTGCCTATTCTAAACCCATTTTACTGCTCAATATATATGCACCTTGTAATAATCAGCACTCCTTCGTTGCATCATTGTATCCTATCTTAAGTCAATACCATAATCACTATATGATTCTGGGAGGTGACTGGAACGCCTATCAAAACCCAAAACAGGATAAATCAAGTTTACATATGTCATACAATAAGCAGGCATCTATAGCATTAAACGAACTTAAATATGACTTTAATTTATATGATCCCTTTAAATATGGCAATAACCCAAATAACTCAAATAAATTTACATTTTACTCCAACTGTCATAAAATGTGGTCGAGAATTGATTTTTTTCTAATTTCTGAAGCACTAATTAATCTAGACCCTACAGTGAACATACATACTCGATACCTATCTGACCATTCAAAAATTACCCTAAACTTTATTAAGAACACCAAAAATAACCCACTAAACCGAGGATATAATTGGTCCCTGTACCCCAATCTTTCAAACAAAAAGGAGATAGTTGAGGAAATACAGCATATCCTTAAAACAACTCTGGCGAACTTATCAAAACAGCAACACCTTCCAGATATCGAATGGGCGACAACAAAAGCTCAAATCAGGGGTATTTTTCTTCAGAAAGCAACCTACTATAAAAGAATCCAACTCAGAGAGAAACAACTGCAGGTTAAAATTAAATCATTAGAACAGGATCTAATTAAGAACTTCAACACTCAAACTGAAACAGAATTATTGAAATGTCAAAAAGACCTTTACATGTTACACAATAATAACTTATCATTCCACGAAACTAAAATACTTGCCAAATATGCTAGTTATGTCCAAACACCATCACGAGCACTAGCAAGGATTATTAACCAGTCAAGAGTATCCTCTCAAATCTCTGAAATAACCTATGAGAATAAGAATTATACAAAAAATGGTGATATTATTAACATATTTGAAGATATATACTCACAAATCTATGGAGACCAACAGTCCTTACTCATAAATGAAAACAGTAGAGACTTCCTACAAAAACTTAATTTCCCGAAAATTGATATGAAACTACAAAAAGAATTACTAGAACTAATAACCATTGAGGAAATAATATCAACAATCAAAAAACTGAAATCCCATAAATCACCCGGACCAGATGGTCTCACAGCGGAATTTTATAAAACATTTTACCTTATCATTGCACAAATCCTATCCCACATATTAAACTACATAATAAACAATAAAATTAATGATATACACTTTAATGCATCCAAAACTATATTTATACTCAAAGAAAAGGCAGACCCTCAAAATCCGGATAGTTACAGACCCATATCATTATTAAATATTGATACCAAAATTCTAACATCTATTCTGGCTAATAGAATGAAAAAAAATAATGGATATAATTATCTCTGGTGAACAATCTGGCTTTTTAACATCCAGACAATCCAGTGATAATACATTAACACTACACACACTAATCTCATACGCTAACCAAAACAACCTAAACATGTATGCACTCATCATAGATGCCCATAAGGCCTTTGATAGAGTAACCACAAATTTTTTATTTCAAATCTTACCTTACTTTAATATACCCCAAGAATTTATTCAAACCCTACAAATATTATACAATAACCCCTACACATCATTATATATAAATAAAACATGGTCTAATAGAATTCAGATCAGAAATGGTACATGTTCAACCTATATCTAGAAACCCTTTTTTAAATATAAAACAAAATATATATCACAACGCCCCATTAATATACAACACCAACATTTCCCTGTCAGCATTTGCAGATGACCTCAACATTTATTGTACAACGCCAACTACGGACATAAAGAAAATAATATCTGCTATTGAAGACTTTGCCACAATATCAACCTACAAAATAAACCTCAAAAAAACTAGCATCTTCCCTTTAAAAAACCCTAAACCTTTCTCACTTTTACCATTGATAGGACAAGTAAAAACTGAAGAAATTATTAAATATTTAGGGATTACATTCTCCACGGATAACAAAGATTTTTATTTTAATAATATTAAACAAAAATGGAACCACATCCTACTTGACCTAAATAGATGGAAAAAATCTGAAACTACCACCATTAGCCAAAGTCTCGATTATAAAAATGAATATCTTACCCAGACTATTATACATCTTCATGTCCTCCCAGCTAATCATACCCAAGAAATTCTTTAAGCAGATTCACACTGAATTTGCTAAATTTATATGGGAACCTAAAAAGAGTAGAATTTCATATGATAAGCTGATGACCCCTAAAAACAAAGGTGGATTAGATTTACCAAATTTTGAAAGCTAGTATTTAATTATAAATGCCAATAGAATCTTAAGAATTGCAAACTACAACACATCAGATAAAACATGGTGTCCACACTGGGTAAGAATATATTTTAAACATACCAAAAGTCTAGATATAAATCCCAAAGCATTGCCACTTCTAAACAACAATATTACGAAATCATATAATCTAATGGAACCCCTTAAATATTCTGTAGCACTAACACAAAAACTTTTTAAATCAGTAAACTTGCTTCAACCCATGATGATTTTACAACCCATACATAAAAACCCCAACTTTAAAATAAATAACCAGATGTTAGACTTAAAACGCTTCCCACATATAATAAACATAACCTTACAAGATATGTACCCATACTTAAACTGTCCTATACATGAAATAAGAAGTCAAATAAACCTTCCCAAATCATACCTGTTGATCATAAGACAGATTAAAGAAATGTGTATAAGCTATCTTCATGATATCAACATCAATAAAGAAGACATAATGAAATGTAACTTACTATGGAAAACTCTTTTACTAAACAAAAGATATACAGCATGCTCATATAAATTGATAAAAGACATGAAATTTCAAGATCATATACTCATATCTGACTATTGGAAAGAAAAAATACCCTCTATTGAGAATTGCAAACTAGCCCAAGCAATTAACCTAACAGTAAAATCCATATCCCTTCAAAAGTTAGCATTCACTCAACTCATGATATATAACAATGCATATTACACACGCCTTAGTTTGCATAAATTTAACTCTAAAAATTCTTCAACTTGCCCACATTGTAAAGATAAAACTGCTGACCTTTTTCATATGTTCTGGAGCTGTAAATGTGTATTCAAACTTTGGAACTCCCTGAAACTGCAAATGCAAAAGATGGGCTATCAAACATCAACGCTCACTTGGGAATTTATGATATTACATATCCCCCCAAATAATCTATCCAAAAACCAAATAATCATTCTTATTAATATTTTCCTATTAATGAAACTCTACATAGCTACCAACTGGCTTAACCTGTACAAGAACTCTTGGGAGAATTTCAGGATCTTGGCGATAAAACATATACTAGCACATAAATACATAATAAACAAGCAAAACAAAAATCCCAATATTTTTAAACTCTGGGAACAGATTTTCAATATTATACTTACATAAACCACTAAATGTAAGATACAATACAACATACACAAGAATCACCACAACATTATGTAGTCATAAACTGAGATGTTGTTACTAACCCTGGAGATAGCATTCAGAAGAAATATATGAAATTAACCAGTCTTTTAATGTTAAACTATGAAAACATTCATGTAAATAGTGTAAATATGTTTAACTGTTTTGATGTAGTTATGATCTAATATCACCTTTGTATATTAATTTGTATACTGTGAAAAATAAAGAAATATTATTAAAAAAAAAGAGAAATAATATTCACATTAAAGGCTATAATTTAAATAGTAACATATTTCAAAAGATTCAGCTATTTGCGGATGATTTGTTACTAACTAGTGGAGACATTGATATATCTTTAGATCAGCTACTTAACACTTTAGATTTATTTGAAGGTTTATCTGGACTAAAATTTAATCATAACAAGACCCAGACTTTATTAATAAATAAAAAAATGACTATGAAAATGAAAAGTTATAAAGGCTTTAACTGGGACAATACACAAATTAAATGCCTGGGTGTTCAAATTAATTCCACTCTTAAGAATACAATTACTACAAATTATAATATCTTAACAAATCTAATTATTAATCTCACAGATAATTGGAAGAAACTTTATTTTACTTTTGAGGACAGACTAATGCTAATTAAAATGATAGTGTTACCTAAAATTCTTTATATAAGTCAGTCTTTAATCATTCCCCCAACCAAGAAAATGTTAAAAAAAATTAGTAATAACTTACTAAAATTTCTGTGGTATCCTCAAAAACCCAGAATATCTTTACAAAGACGTGGCAAGTTGGGAAGAAGGAGGTATTAGTTTTCCTAATATTGAATATTATGTAAATGCTTCTATTTTTAATATAATCCTTTTATGGTTAAACCCCTCATATAATTCATATTGGAAACTATTACACTATTACATGAAAAATTGTATTAAACAATAATAGAACACTTATTGACCCTCTAACTACAATACACCAAAATACCTTTATTTGGTCTTTAAAAATATACATACAAGATAAGCAGAAGTTAAAATCTTGCTCCTTTATCAGTCTAATAATAGCAAATTTCATGAAAATCACCCAATCTAACCAGTCAATTAAAAGCTTATTAATATTCATTTTTCCTATTGCTTATACTAATGAATGTTTAATATCTTTTGATAAAAATAAAATGCTTGAATTTAAAAATAATGACTTGATATACCAATTCTTATCCACTAATGAAATGTATTCAGCTAACCATCTAATTACTAGATACAGCCTACATAATAATAACTGGATAGACATACAAACCTGCAGAGAATTTATATATAACAAAACTATATTTTCCTTACAAACCCATGGAAACAACATACCTAAAACACTAGAACTTTTGACTAATATAATTGATGGTTCTTTGAAAGGCATCTCATTTATATCCCTAATATATAAAGTCATTAGATCTGATAATAATTCCACAAATGCTTTTTTTGGGAATACTCCACCAAAATAAATAATGGAGAATTTACTACTAAAAACAAGAAATTACTTCTAAAATCAGTACAAAAAACAACAATTTCTCCTTACTGGAAAATATACACATGGAAATTCATCCACAGAAATTATTATACTCCTCAAAGAATTGCAAATATCTACAAAACAAATGATATGAAATGTTGGAGGTGTAAAGCTACAGAAGCTGACTGGTTTCATATGATTGTTGCATGTAATATGTTATCCCAATTTTGGAAGGAATTTAAATGTTTCTATAAGGCCTTATGGAATGATAATTGTGAAATTTCAAGTTCACTCATTTTATTTAATGTACCAATGCCAGAAGTCCTACCCAGATCTCAAACACACCTTCTTTGGTCAATACTTGCAGTAGCAAGAAAGGTTGTGACAAAAAATTGGAAAGCTAACTCTCCTATATCTTTCAGAAATTAGTTTATTTATTTAGCCAGGACCTTATGTGAAAAATAAATATCTAGTTTAAAAATGAATACAAAGAATTTAACACACAGATTAATTGCTTGGGAAAAGTTGCAATCATTATTAGATTATTTCCTGAATGTATATAGAAGTATTTCCTTGTTATGGACTTTGTAAATAATTTGTTTCAGTTTTGAGTGTAAATATGTTATTACTGTTATTATTCTTGTTATAAAAAAAAATAAAAAACATTTTTGAAAAAAAAAAGAATTATCCTACCTACAGTACAATTCATTTCTTGGTAACCTTTGCATGATGTCCTGATGGCAAAATGCTGTTGCAGCTGTCCACTGACAGGTGTCAGCCAACAATGAGCCTTGCTACAACTCACCTCCAAGAAGGGGGGGGTGCTCATACTGGCTGGTTATTCCAAGATCTGGATCTGCTGCAGGAGTCCACATCACCTGGGGTAGTGTTGCATTATCCCTTTTTCTGCCGCAGAACAAAGGATATTCTTTTAATTTAAAATATGTCAGGGTTCAACTCCTGTCAATGCTCTAGGCCAAACAAAATTCATGAGGGATTCTCAATACTTGCATGTGACTACATAAATCCCAAGTACAAATTTATTTATGCACTTGTTTCACAACCATATTAAAATAAAGTATAAATAAATCGAAAACATAAGTTGCCAAAACCTATGAGAGACTTAAAACAAAATAAATACAATAAAGTTAAAACTGAACAACACAATGAATAACAATTAGAGCTGGACAAAAGTGAAACTAAATAGGTGTGCCTTGACGGACTCCACAAAGCTTTCTATTATGCAGATTGCACTAGCTCCAGAGGTAGGAGATTCTAGATGAGCAGGGCCTGATAAGAAAAGCACATGAATTTCATAAGCTTCAAGCAACATCTTAGCAAACACCAATAAACCCAACTAAGGTAGAAAGGAGCCACTAAGCAGCTTGTTTGGAACTAGAAGTTCTTTCATATAAGAAGACAGAGATCATGCAAATCTAAATACTCTAGTACAACAACTTTATATATGATCCAAAACCAAACTAGCAAACACAGCAGATCCTACATAAATGGTTCAATATATTGGTAACTAAAAGTGCCCATAAGTGTCAAATTCTTCACCAGCTAGAGACAGTGTGGTTCTGACGTACGCATCTCTATGTATGGAGGAATTGCAGTAATCAAGTCTGGATGATGTCAGCCATTACAGAGAAAGAAGAAGGTACTTAATCTGGGCCATATTCTTTAAATGTAAGCATGATGATTTTAACCATAGATGAAATCTAATCCTTATATGTCAGCCTATCATTTAGTACATCAATTATAATTGAGATTGTCATCACCATAAAGAATTCTGAGTTTAAGTGTAGAACAGTTAGAGTTCTTTAAAATAATTTGTATTGCCATAGTGGGTCTATATTCATTCATCGACAGCTTAGGTTGTCAAATCTGTAATGATCGACACCTAAGCGCCGAATTTGCAAAATCTCGAACGGTCATTTCAGCTAATTCTTTCCTCGGGGAAAAAAGTCGCTTGGCCGTTATCAAGGATTTGCCCTTTCAGCAATGTGGAGTGATCTCGGAGTTGGTATATTTAGTTGGGGGGGCAAAGCCCCCCCACTTTATTTAGGTTGAAAAGTTAATTTTGTTCACGGACGGCCTACTGAATTCTTTCCCGAGGAAAGAATTTGCTTAAATGGCCATTCGCAATTTTGCAAGTTCGACGCTTAGGTGTCAATCATTACAGATTCGACAACTTAAGCTGTCGATGAACTAATATAGACCCACCATAGCCACTGTATTGGAGATGTTGTGCTTCTGGTGGTTGAGATTAGATTCATGTATTATTTCAAACATCTGTTTTTTCAGCTGATTTGGAACTACTATTTTGTCAGCTTCAAATATTAAACCCTTCAAACCATTTATTGATTCTGTAAAGAAAACTAAATTACTTTCTTTACTGAAAGCTGCTAGTGTTGCTACACCTCTAAAATCATTGCCCGTCTCTTCTGTCAGTGGTATCTGTGGTGTTATCCAAAGAAACTGTAGTGCTTTTTTTCCTAACAGTTCTTCAAGTTTTTCAAGTAGATGCACTGTTGTCAACATATATTATTAATATAATTCAATGTCTGGCATGCATTTTACTGTCTTATTACGCTTGTAGATTAAGCAACATTCCCTGTAGTCATGGAGATGACTTGTGCAAATATTTTCTGAATCATTCTGAATACAATTTGCATGGGTCTGTGGTTTGTTTCGATTTGAACTTTTTACCAATGGAATTTTTACATCCATGCACTATTACTAATAGTAGCTTTTCTATCTAATTGTATCTATATTTAGTGCATTTATAAATACTCTTGACACATTGGTAACAGATATATTCTCTTGTAAGATAACACTTCCTCTACCTTTATTGGTAGTTATTTGCAACACAAATGGCTTATTCACATTATAGTGCCTTAATACTGGAGTATCTGTAAATAGTTTCCTGTCCAAAGTACCATTCCCAGGTTACATCTTGGCCTAACCATAATATATCAGAATCAGACATAATAATAGTATAATGTGTACCCAAATCTAGTTTAAATTCATAATTTTACTTGCTAATTCTTAGCATTTCTTGCTAACAATCAGACTTGCACTTTTTTAGATTTCATTGTATCATCTCTTTTTACTTCAGTAGTTCCCATGGGAAAAAAATCGGTGAACCAACAAAACACAACATACCACTTAAACATTACAAAGTGGGGGCTCTGCCCCCCATCCCCCCAACTAAATATACCAACTCCGAGCTTGCATTACATTCGAGTAAAGGGCAATGTCATGGCTCAGGCCAAGCAATTTCTTTCCCTGGTAAAGAAATTGCTGACCTGAGTTTCGCTCTCGTTGTAATGCCATTTTGTTGACATGATATAGACCCCTTCACATGCACAAACTATTTTAAACAAATATATTTCTTCACTTCTGCAGGTATATGTCTCATCTAACATCATGTGACATCTATGGGTTTAACAGAATATTAAGTTAACAATAAAGAGACACTGTAGACGGTGGATGGTGATGAACCATTAAGTATTAAGAGCAATGATGTCTGCCTCTGAACATTAAGTGCTACCATTTCTTTTGTGGTCTTTTACCACTAAAATTTGAAAGAAATAATCTTATGGGAAATGTCTTCATCATAGCAGGGAATGGGATAGATTCATAGGTTCTTATTAAACCAACAACCAAAGAAGACTGTTAAGAAGCTTTGTCACTTTTCCCAATATTGAAGGGAGATTTACAATGACCCTCCATTAGACTTTTTCCACATATAACTTCTAAAATTTGCAATCATCAATCTGGTCATCCATACTGGTCATAAAGGCTGTTAGAGAAGTACTGTGCTTGATGGGTAAGGCAAACTGTTCCAGAAATGGGGGACATGTTGATTTAAGTACCTGTCATGTCACCTGGTAAAATAGGGAGGGACAAAGGCTTTTATAAACATAGAAAGTTAATAGAATAATAGGCATTGTAATATCACACATTTTTGAAAGGTATGAAGTCTAAAACTTAATGTCTGCCAGTGTTACCTGATGTCAATCATCAATGATTTGCCTGAAAACCACAAATTTTATGAGGAAGAGACCAAAAATATGAGGCAAAATCTAGACATTCTGTGGAACTCTGGGCAGTTGAGAGGTATGGGCTTACAAAGAGTCTGATGCAAAGGTGCAATGGTAGTTGTGTTGAATATCACTAGTCTGGTAATGGAGTCCAGAGTAAGTGTGAGCAAATATTGCAAAATGTGCAGGAACAAACTGAACTGTATAAAGCTATCATTATTCTCTAAAAAACTCTGAATTTAGCTCTTGAGAAACAAGGAGGTGATTCAACTTTAAACAAAATAAAACTAAAAGGTTGCAATGCAAATAAAGCAAAAGAAAAAAATGAGATGACTTTCTTAACACAAAAAGCTAAAAAAATTTAATGGCCGAATTGTATAGTGAGATCCAAAAGTTCCAGAGAGAGCTTTACAAAGTAAAAGGCATGGCAACACAGAAAGTATGGGAAGAACTAACTTTTCAAAGTGGAGAAACAGCTAAAGCAGAATGTGCAACTTAGCAAATGTACGTCATGTGTAGCACAGGGTTATTAACACAAGAAGTGGGAAACATAACAGTAGTAGAGCATTGCATATTTGTTTTTTTCCTAATTTTAATAGATCACTATACAGAACAAAGTAGAGAACATATTTACATTGAAACTGCTCAATACAAATAAGTCCATCCATGAAGCATCATCATGAGGCAATCAAACTAGAACAAAACAATGCCTAACAGAACACACAAGATGCAACTCAACCATAATCATTCAGATAACAGAATAAAAAAATCCAAATAGTTTTTGAAACTACATGTATATATACTATCCCTGAAACAGTGCAACAGCTTACATTCATATGTAGATATAAATAATTCACTGTTTGTAACGCTTGTCTTCCATGATCTAAAAATAATAAGCCTCAACCATAACCATAACTGTATTATTTACCAGGAATACTTAATCCCTTATACCTAAAATCCAGAAATTAGTCTAGCTAGTGTAGGTAGATTCCTAGCCACAGCCCACTTCAGCATTTTGATAACCCTTACTATATATCTAGAGACATAGGACAAAGCCATAGCATGTGTGCATAAGTCACCTGAGATGATGTACATCTCCATCATGATGTTAACCAGCATCTATAAACCCCAGGATGGAAGT
Source organism: Protopterus annectens (assembly GCF_019279795.1). Lineage (NCBI taxonomy): Eukaryota > Metazoa > Chordata > Ceratodontiformes > Protopteridae > Protopterus > Protopterus annectens. Next base: position 367,821,320 of record NC_056727.1, on the reverse strand, counting down.
CTCTTGGAGTGTTGTGTCACGTGTGTCATTTTATAATGTGTAAAGGCCAGGGCTAAAGCACACTTAAAGCCATTCTTTGAGATGCGAATTTTCATCCACTGTTTCTTTCTGAAGGAATGTCTCTTATAATACCTTCCCATTTATGTTTCATTGGGTCAAAAGAGGATAAAAAAAAATATCTGTAAGGGTGGCATACCATAGGGAGATTGCCTTCTAAGGAAAGCTAAACTTTTTAATAAATCTGTTTAGCCAGTCCCCCCACTCACCCCTGATGTCCTACCTCTTTGTGATAGTTATGACTGACTAAAGACCTTAACTGTAGATATTGCCATAAGTGCAAGGTGACCGACTAGAAACTGTTGAAATGAAAGAAGAAGAGTGTATGTGTGTCCACAAACAGATCCTTCCAAAATAGAAAACCTTTACATATCTGACAGTACCACTAGATTTGTTGCTGATCAACAAACACCTTGGTAGATACCCAAATTCTTTCCCGCATCCACCAATTCTGCTTGTCAGGAATTAACTTTTCATTTCAGTTCATATGCTATTTTCCAAACACCCTGGGTTCCAAATTTTGTTGGTATCCCTATGTCAAATTAAGCCTTTCATGTGGTGCATGACTTCAAACTATGGCAAAATCCAGATAGGACTGGCCATTGCTCTTGCCTATCAAAACATGCTGATCTGCACCACTTTGGTGTAGGATACCAAATGCGGTGTGCAGAGTCCACCTTTATTAACAGATACAAGTAGTTTTTTTTTCTCAGTAATGTAATAACATAATGTAGTGCGATCTCAGAGTTGGTATATATAGTTGGGAGAGTGTGGGGGCAAAGCCCACCTCCACTTTAGTGAGTTTGATTTAGTACAATGTGTGTTGTGGTGTTATAGCGGCCAAGTGATTACTTATCCTAATAAAATGTTCAATATTCACTGAAGTATCTTTCACTGTTTCTTTGTCAATGAATACAGGCTCGAGGTAAGTAGATTTTGATTATCTAATATAGACCCATATATATATATATATATATATATATATATATATATATATATATATATATATATGACTGATTGCTGTTCAGTTTTAGAACCTATTTACATATTAAAAATAATACTAATAAAAAATAAAAACACAGACCTCAAGGTATTTCTTATCAAGACTGTTTAATTTAATTTACCTCCTTCATCCAACCAAGAATAAGGATTTCATCATAATCTTAAAGTCTACATTCAATGCATTTTTACCAGCTATGTAATACCATGCAAATGACAACTTTTAAAACAACCAACAAAGAATTAAAGACAATACTGATAGATACATTTTCATTAAATCCTGGAAATGTATCAGCATTAAGCCTTAATTGTCAGACCAATACACAAATATAACAAATGTGTGCCTAGTCAGCTCCTTTCATGTTGACTGATACTCTTTCTCCAAGATAAAAATAGATATTTGTTAGTTACTACACACCTTACTATGTATTGTCAACACATTATTCAAATCAACACTTTCAATGGCATAATTATTTTGGTAGATTCTCATCCTGAAGGATTTGGTAGTCTTATCAATGTAGGAAGCCACGGTAGTACAGCGGTAGCATTGTTGCCTCCAGCAAGAGGTTCTCCTGTTCGATTCACGGCTGGAGTGCCTTCTATGTGGAGTCTGCATGTCCTCCCCATGGTTGAGTGGCCTCCGAAAGACATGCGTGAATGGGCATGCCTTCGCTGAAGGTTGGGCATCGGGCTGGCAACTCAGCACCATAAAAAAAAATCTACTGCCAATCATTAGTGGACCGGAGTTCCGCTGTGGCGACCCCTAACCGGGAAAAGCCAAAAAGACAAACAAACATCAATGTAAGGATGTGCCACAAATAAAATGTCATTTTCCATAAATTAAGCTTTAATTCATACCCAGTGTAATGGATTTTGTTGCAGTAATGAATGAACACTGCTGGCAGACACCACAATAAAACATCTCTGTATTTTTTATTACAAGTCATCTCATCAATGTTTTCAGATATTCTTTTCAGATTCAACCTATTATTGTATTTAAACCTAGGTTTATAAGCCTGTTTTTTCATTACATCAGAAACTTTTAAAATGTTCCAATGCCTGTAAATACTGCCCTTATTTTTTAAACTGTTGAACATCCAATAGGCATTCTTAAAGATTTTTTTTATATAAAATTATTCCTTTTGTTCTTCAGAGGAGCCAACAAAATGGGTTTCAAACAAGTTTTTCTTTTTATCATGATCTTAGTTATGACATAATCTATCAAGTTACTGTATATTGCCTGTCCAAAAGCATTGTCTCTCAATTTAAATTTTATTCTTAAATTATTAGAAAGCTACCTGGACAGTCTTACTAGTTAACCCACAATAATAATATTTATGAACTGGAATGAGTGTGCCAGAAAGCCTAAACTGAGATTTGTGCTGCATTTTTATGTCAGAATTATAATATACTAGAACCTTTGACATAGTATGTTTTGGAAATGCCAGTCTGAGCCTATTTCCTTTCCTTAATCCTTTTCATGTCTTGTACATATGATCTGCACAGTATGTATACTATAACAGTAGAGAAGGAAAAGAAAAGCCTTGACTCACATTATGTATTCCCTGTCCCTATAGTGCAATATATTTTGTGTGACAAATATCAAACATCCAGATTATACATTTATCTTTTTCAACTGTATAGCTTTTATTTTATACATGTTTATCGTTCATGTGTTATTTTGGATTGATTTTCTCATGCAAAACACTATGATGCAATATTTGTTTTCTATTTGTTTATTTGTTTGTTTATTTATTTATTTATTTTTTTTACAAGGTCATCTTTTTGTAATGCTGCATTTTTTAACTAGCTATGAGCTGTGGTTTTCTGGGGGGGGAGCAGGTTTCTAGTGAGTAAGTGTGGGAAAGGATAAAGTTTGGGTATATTTTTAGCGTTCGAATAGCTAGGGCTTAAGTATTTACTCTTAGGGGATATACACGTATACCATTGATTATGATGGTTGGAATTCTTTTCTTTTGTATTCATGGGTTCATAGGTTCATAGGCGTTTACTAGGCTAATGACCACAAGGGCCTTTTTAAGCCTAGCCATGCATCCCAAACTTCTGACAAGTTCTGATACCCTTGATATGTGTAATCAGGGGCTTGGGAGATGAAACATTTACAAGATGGGGCCTGGGAGAAGAACCATTTACAAGCTGACTGTGTCCATTAGAGTTATAGGTGCCAAACCAGGGATGAATTTCCTGTTTCCCATCCAATTATCCAAGTTACACTTTCATTGGGTTAGGGAGGAAATCTGCTTCACATGGGTGGGGAGCCTGTTCCAGAGAAGGGGTACTCTCTGGGATACAAGTCTGTCTATCCAGCAGGCCTTATTTATATCATAGGCAAGGTTTACATCTTTAAAATGGGTAATTCTGGTGATGTCTGTTTTGCAAATATACACAAGGTCCATCAGAGTTGGGTCTGACAATGCCTTGTGTGTCAGGCATAGATCTTCCCTCAACAGCCTGTAGAAGACAAAATACAGGGATGGGACCTTGAGGTGGTCTTGCAAAGGGCATGTTACTCATGCTCTGTATTCCTTTAGTGAGGAACCTCTGTGGATATTCCAATTGTCAGATATGCCTGGATAGGTACATACCAATGGGGACATTGTACTCAATGATAGGTCTGATGAATGCCGAATACAGTGGAACAATGACTTCCTTGGACCTAGATGCCATGCTTTTGTTTATAAGTTGTACAACATAAAATGATTTCCTCACTACTGTACATACATGATGGTCAAAGGCTAAATTACTGTGTATGTGGGTCCCCAAGTCCTTGACTACAAGGTCAACTCTTAAGAGGTATGTTGTCAATATGATAGGTACCAGGTGTGGATAACTTCCCAAAGGATATTATTATGCATTTCTTGCCATTTAGTTTTAGTCCATGGCTCTGACGCCAGTTATTTGTATGTTAGCCCTTCCCGGAGAACAGCTCCTAATTTGCAATTATCTGCTAATTTAGTCAGCCAGAGGCCATTGGCATTAGCCTTGGCTTTTGAGGAGTAAATGCTAAAAAGGAATGGTCCTAGAACTGATACCTGAGGGACTCCGCTTGTGACTGGCATCTTTGCAGAGGTGGACTCCCAGGTCAAGGTTTACACTTTAACAGATCCCCATGCCCTTAGTGCTTTATTTTTTTATTTATTTTTAACATTTATCACTGTATTTCCAGCTTAGCAGTTATTTTTGTTTTTTCATCCTACTTAGGTGTTCAGTTGTATATCTATACACATGTTCATTCATATTATGATTTGTTTTTGACACACAAACCTGGTGAAGTGTTTATTTGATACAAAAGCAATCTTTGTTAGAAGTTATTTATGTATTATTATTTATTCTGGTAGATGTCAAGTGGTAGAACTTTTTGTTAGTTAGTCAGTCATTCTTTAGTTATTTTGTTTCTTAATTATTAAAGTTTTGATTAGTTGGTTAGCCTATATAAAGTGTTAATTAATAAACTGGTTTTAGATTGTAATTTGTTTCTAGCTTTCTAGATTCAGTTTTAGGTAGCAGTCTCTGATTACACTATGTTGTTAAAGGGGAAGGGTGACTTTGCTAAAGAAATGATATTAATGCTTTCATTGCTCTTAACAGAACCACCCTCTGTATCTACTCTCTTGCTCCAAACAATCTGATTATATATAAATAAGGAATGTTTTTAATGCCTTTCATTATGCTCAACTAGGATCGCTTCTTTGTATGTTTCAATAAAGGATATTCCATTTTTATCTCAACTGTGGACTACCTACTATTTTTTGTTTGATTACTTTTGTAGCACGTATTTTATATTTTACAGTTATATTTTACAGTTCAATTTTTATTAACTGAACTAAGTGCATAACATAATCTAGGAAGCAAACAGCACACCCTCCACACTGCAAAATTTCTTCTTGGTTTGTTTTGGACCCAGTATAGGTTGCGTACTGGGTTTTTCAGTGACTTTGATGGATACCACTGATTTCTCTTTTTGGAAATACATCTGTCACATATCATATCAGTTTGCTTGAGAACTAACTGGATGTCAGTACAATTTCTATATTGCCTCAGGATGCCTATATCCACCAAGCGGGTAACAGAAGTAGTGGGCAAGTTCATATCCATGGTAACAAACCCTTTTTATTGATTATACAGTTATAGTGAGAATATAAATAATGTCAGAAGTATCTGTTTTGCAATTCTGGGGACAGTGCTTGTCACTACAAACTAGTTATTCTGTGTGCAACCAGGTATTTGTGAAATTTCACGGGGGCTTATACAGGAAAAATGTCAACTCAAGCTGTTTACGTCTATACACAGCACTGCCAGACACCTGAGGGGAAACTAATGAGTAATGTATGTTATGTATTATAACTAGTTTGGAAGTTGGGAACATGAGGGAGGGTGTGTTTTGAATTTCTGTCATGGAATGACCTTTGTCAGGGATTACAGCCATGTTTTAGTGCTTTGGGACTGGGTAGGGTACTGCTGAAGCATCTCTCAAACTGGAGGACAGCTTCAGCTGAGAAGATGGCTGGTAGGGGACTCTATGGGACATGCTGATAAAATGGATACTAGATGTATTAGGCAGGAACATTGTAACGAGGGAAGTTTTTATTTTTCTTTGCTTTTAATGAATGTGTTGAAATGAGTGTATTGATTAGAGGGAAGGAATCAATATGATATGCTTGAAAAAGTTTGTACTCTACTTTCAAATGTTGCTTAGTTTCCTCAGCTTTTTAACAAAATCAAGTTTGTTCTCACTGTTCCAACAAATAGCAAACTAGTCAGCATAAACTAATCTTTACAGAGGTCATATTCATTAGATTCTAGGTCTTAAACGACATTTTAGTCACAATCATTAATTTTTGTAATGTTTGTAAGCAATTCACAATACCTCAGTGATCACTCACTCAAGTCCCACCCCTCAATACCATCAGTGTCATTTTGTTCATCTATCTGAGAACTTTCTTAGGAAAGTAAGCAGATCTGTCTGTGTCACTTGTTGAAATATTTTGATAGATATGAAAATTATGACTATTTAAATAAATAATATATGACCAACATTTAAGATCTCTTTAGCTGCAGTAGACAGAGGCCAAATATCAGTGCAGTTGTATTGCCCATCAAGTAAGCTTTACAAGTGAATATTTCAATAGCTTGTATGTGGAGTGATTGTGGAATTATAAATGTAAATACCTGGAGGCATCAGAAGTATGTAATTAGAAAACATCTGGAAGAGTCACTAGGGTTTAATAACTTAATGTAATGTTTTACATATTCATTTGATGTTTTACTGTACCTTTATTTCTATGTGTTTTGCTTTATGTTTACAGTTTGTTCATACTTTTTGGAGAGGGTAGTTCATTCTGAAATGGGTTAGGATGTCTTTTCTTATTCTTTATTCTTTTTTTACAGTTCTTAAGACACATTTTTAATGGCGTGAGTCATTTTATTTTTGTGTTGGTTAGGATTCCCTTCAGCTCTGAAGATAGGTTCATTGATTCTACGTTTAGAGAACAAACTTATGACTTGTTGAAATCAAGAAGTTTCATCACTGTTGCAACAATAAAAAATTATTTGCATGTGTTCATCTTAACTGCTTTTGAATTTGTTAAGGAGTTATACTGCTGCTGACTCCCATGATGGCTCATTTAAAGAAAAGGAGAGCTTCACCTGGAACGGAGATACTGGGACTGGGAGCTACACTCAATTACTAGGTTTTGGAGGCTGGGGATGATATTTACATCAGTGCATCTGGACACTAGTATGTGTCTGACACCACACACACACACACACACACACACACACACACACACACACACACACACACACACATATCACATTCAAACACACACAAACATCAGAGACACTCACACAGACACATACATACACACACACACACACACACACACACACACACATCACATTCAAACACAAACAAACATCAGAGACAGACAGACAGACACACACACATACACAAATGCACACATAAACACGTACATACAAGCACATGCACACACACACACGCGCACATGCACACTAGTTGTATTTAGCTTGATAAAAGCTTCATAACGGATGGTGCAGCAGTTTGCATTGTCACCTCACAGCAAGAGGTTCTTCAGGTCGATTCCTATGGGGTGCTCTGGTTTCCTCCCATGTTACAAAACATGCATCTGGAGTGCTTCTCCCCAGGCCTCTACTGAAAATTGATTTGTTCTGAGTCGAATTTCCCAGTAAACAAATGTTACATAAAATAAAATTAAATAAACGTAGTTGTTGTGTAGGTTTAGCACCAGCAAGGTTAAGGGTTAGAGCCTGCTGTGATACCAGTCAAGTAGTAGGCAGAAGCAGGATATGTTGCAACATATCACAAAGTAAAGAGATTCTTGGGATCCAGAATTCCATCTAACTGTTCTTGAAGGAATGAGGCCTTGTGCGTGATGTTGAAAAGGACTATTTAGGTATAGCTCATTGTACATCTAAACACAGTATTGGTGCTGGAACAGACTTTTCTGTTGTCTGTGTCCTGATTTAGATCTGCCCATTTGGATAGACCCCAGGCAGGTGTGGCTATAACAAGCATCTCTTGTCTGCATGCCATGCGGTTGAACTTGTGTCAATAAATATGAAGGTCAACTCAATGTGATTGTAAGTTGCAGAAATGAAAACAATAGCTGTTATTTGTGCATATACACCTAAATGTTATTCTGCCTATTTGTATTTATAGGAGATTGTGGTACTGGTACCTGATAAGGTACCACCCACTAACTCATGTTCTACTAAAGACTTCTGTACTCATGCTGGGAACAATGAGGAAATCTAGAGACGCATGTTTGGAAGGTCTAGCTTGTATGATCTAAACCACGATGTGAATTGTCTTTGGACGTCTGTTGTAACAACTGATTGTCCATTATGAGTACAATATTCAAACACAAGGCTGCCTATATATGTATTTTATACTTGTGCAGTTTGACTTAGAGGTTAATGATTAAGTATGTTGTTGTGTTATCATACCTGAGCTAAATATTCTGGACACTGCAAAAACAGCTGATGCATTATCAAATTACCAGCTGATGATAAGTTGGGTCAGATGGTGAGGGTGACAGCTGGACAGACCTGGGATTTATTTATATATTTGTTATTTGTTAGCAAGGTAGGTGGGTTGGTCTGTTAACTCTTTTCAGCCATTAACCAGGCTCACAAGGAGCACACAAACATTTGGTTGTTACAATTATGCATACATACAGTCTGTTGTTTACAGTTGTGCATACAGTGTATACAGTGCAGCAGTGGTTGTAACAGTTATAAGGGCAATGAAGAGGCCATTGATCAGCTAACAATCCAAGTAAATATCTACATTGGCAGTTTATTTACAATTATTGTAATAATAAGAGGGACACTGAAACAAGTAATGAGGATGTCCTAGAAATGTTTATCATATGAATCTATGGGGTAATTTTTTACCTGTGGAAGGATTTTCACCTGTATTTTATGGGGAATTTGGGAATGTGGAGTCTGAACACACCCTCTTCCAGATCTCAGTTGCTGAGGCTGTGATAAGGAGTTCTGGCCATAATGTGGCTGGTGCTTGTTGGTCTGGTTGCCTTGGGAATTGGGATCCGTAGGCAGACACTAGCAATGAGGGTAGATGTCAAGCAAATGAAAGAGGCCATCCATGCAGTGCAAGTGGGGGGGTCTTCTGATTTGTATGATTAGTACTGGGAATCCAGGAAGGAAACAGTTACAGCAGTCACCAAAGTGAGTGCCTGCTCGTGGGAGGAATTTGGTGAGGTTATAGAATGTAACTTATGGAAATCTTCAAAGAAATTCTGTTAAACCATTCAGTGATGCAAGAGAATACAGTATTTATCCAAGCTGTTCCCAGCAAGCACAGAGAAGCATTGACCTCAACTAGAAACATTGACAAAAGGTGGAAGGGGTACTATGAGGAATTCCTGAGCTTGGTGGCTCTGCCCTCTTCTGAGTAGACAAATCAGAAACAGACAATATGATTGTGTCTGTTTTTGTAAATGAAGTCATTGCAGCAATTAAACACTTCCAAGGTGGTAAGGCTTTCAGTGAAAGAGATTAAGACTCAAATGCTAAAGTCACTACATTTATTCTGGATGTTGGCACTTAATGTGTCTTTGTAATGCTTTGTCAAAAACTGAGACATCACCTATAGACTGGTAAACATAGATGCCTAATGACTTAACCCCCACTTAAACTCTTTAGTGTAAGCCTTTCTACTGGTTACATAAGCCTGGAAAACAGCTACTTCAATACTATTACACAAGAATGGCCCAGCCATGATCCCTGTTAACTATAGACCCATTAGTCTCTCTAGCCTTATTCGTAAAGTTATGGAATGTTATTATCTCAGATCTCATTAATCTGGTCATTGAAAATCTCATAACTCTTACCAATATGGCTCTGTCAGAGGTGGGTTCTACCTTTTTAACATCATTAATTTATTTGAAAAAGCACTAGACAGTAGTTTTGCAGTATATATAATAGATCTGGACCTGGCCTTTGATACTAATCTCCATGTAGGCATTACTGATAGACTTGTAAATCTGAATATAAGCCCATATGCTTTTGTCTCGCAGTTGGTGTAGAGGTTAAGATTGTGAGCGATAGTCCCTGTGGTACAGGGTTTGATTTCCTCAGTCCTCATTTGCCTACTGTATGACCTTAAGTAAGAAACTTAACCAAAATTGCTCCCAGGTCACCCTTGAAAAGTGACTGTTTAGCCAATGGGCCTACCTGGCTAAAAAGAGGATTATTATTATTATAATGTTGTACAATAGATAGCCAAATGGTCATTTGACAGAACTCATGTTTCCATTCGTGATTCATATTACGAGTCAGAGGTGCCCCTTCTGAAAGCAAACATTTTACAAGTGGCAGAGTGTCAGTAACAGGCTATCTACTTTTTGGCATCTTTTCCTCAGATCTTCAATCCAATACATGGTGTAAGGACAAATGTCTCAAACTAAACATGAAAAAATGTATAATTTAATTAATTTTGGTAAACAAAACATGTCTTTATCAAGTCATATAGATTATATATCCCTCCAATCAGTCACTGTTCTAAAGGGTATCTAGAAACTCTTATTGATAATTTCTAATCTTTTAACCATCACATCTCAGCAGTAGTTCAGAAAGCCTTTTATCTGGCTCATCTATTTTCCAAAGGCATCTCCTCTAGATCCTAAGCAATCTTAATTCCTCTTTACTCATCTCTCATCTGACTCATTTTTGAATATAATGCCCCTTTACTAAGCATATCACTCAACTTTGGAGACCTCAAAGATTCCTAACTAAAAAGTACAATGGCTTCAGTGCCCTCAGATATTCATATTCATCACTGCTGCAGCAGCCTATAACCTATGTGGGTTATATCCTGCACAGGATATAACAGCCAGTCAGCTTCCAAAGCTTCAGGGCACTTTCCATGTGCCCAAACCATTAGTCAGCTGTGTTTACTAAAAAGATAAGTTTAGGCATAAAGCCCTTAAGAGATTTCTTGCTGCTGAGAAAAATGTTCCTTTTGGGTATTTTAAGGACCGATGGTAAGCTAAAGCCATTCCATTGCTGGGCAGACAAGTTCCTTCAGAGAAAAAAACTTCTATGTGACCTTTCAGTTTGTTTTAACCTTTTCTGAGAAACAAGTACTTTAAGCTAAGAAAATGTTTTCCTTGACTGTCTTGTAACTTTTATGCACTTTTAAATGGGAATGCACTTTTTTTGCTTTTTGTGCTAAAATTTGTTTAAAACTACTTTTTCTGAGGAGAAACTGCTTATTTTACTTTGGGTGCTGAGAAAAGTGTTTAAAGTGTTTTACTGTGTCTTTTGTGGGAAAAGGTTACTTTTTGTTACCTTCCCATTTTACTATTGCTTCTAAGTTTCCTTGAGAAACAAGCACCACTTCTGGCTTGCCCATAGGGCAAACTATCATTCTGTTGGTCAGAAAGAAAAAGATAACTAAGCAGCCTTTGCCATTATAGCAGGCTAGTAATTTTCCACAGTCGCAGGTGGGTGACTCTTCTGCCACAGCCACAGGTGAGTGACTCTGCTGTGGCCAAAGTTGGTTCCTCAGACCACTTTTCTTTTGTATTTTGGATCCCTGCATCATGGACTGGGGTTTAGCCATGGTGGCTGTTGGGTTCCCCTCAGTGGCCAGGGAGAGCCATTCTTGAAGGTCTTGGGAGAAGGGTGACAGAATGTGCCCCTAAGACAGGCAGAAAAACTAGACATTTACCTTCTCCTGTGTTAGTTAATCTTGACAGAAGTAATTTATTGTGATTAGCTCAGGGTTTTATGCAGGCTCTTGACCCTTCCTATAAGGTGGTTTCTGGTAAAAGGAAAAGGAATTCCTGTTCACCTGAAGTGGTTCAAGACACTGAATCTATAGAGGAATGTAATGGAACAGATAGTGTTTTCTCTTTAGGTTTCTGATTCAGAATCTGAGAAGAATGTGGTATCTCAAATTCCCTGTGAGGGATTCTCTTTCTCTGAAGCCATTTCCGAATGAACCATTGCATTCGGTTGTAAAATACCGAGGTGTTTCTGTCCCTTAGAAAATATAATGATTTTTTTCACAAGTGGAATTTCTATCTCACCCATCCCCCCAGTACTATCAGCACTGGAGGATGTGTTTTTCACAGCATGTGGTTTCCCTGACAGCCAACCTGCTGCCTCTAAGAAAGGTAGAATTTGCAGGGTAGCTCAGTGTTTCAAGTTTCAAGTTCCCAGACCTGACCCAGCATCTATAGCTTTAGTTAATCCAGCTTTCGCCAAGCATTTTGTTAATTCTAATCCTTTTCCTTCTGATAAGGATGGCAACGTTTTTGATAAGTTTGAGAAAAAATCGTATGCTTCTGCAATTTTGATTTCTAGACTTTTGAACTGATAGGCTCATATGTTAAAGTTTAACCTGACTAATTGTGAAAGTATGAGGAATGTTTTGATTTCAATTTCCTCTTGTGAGGAAAATCTGCTTTATCCAGGTTTAATTTCTTCAATTTCTCAAGTCACTACTCATTGTTTGAAATGTCTTCAAGACTCTGTAGGTACTATCTCTCTAATGTAGATGGGATGCTGCCATTGGTACTGCTATAAGGAGATTTGCCTGGCTGCACTCAATGTCAAAAATGAAATTCTGAATTTTCTTTTGGATAGAGATTTAGTTTTTTAGACATTCTGCTGCAGAGGTTATCAAAATGTGTGATGAGAGAACTAAACTCATTCAATGAATTTCTCAGATTTTTCAACTCTCCTTGTCTAAATTTTCCAGGAGATTTTCTGGTTCATCATCCAGATTTGGCAAGAAACAAAATAAACAGTCCCAACAGAATGCTGGGTAAGCAGACGTTTAAAATGCAATAGCTATGATGTTCTAAAATTAAAGCAGGAATCTTCCAGAACAAAGGACAGTCAAACAAGTCAGAATGACAATATAAGGGACCTTGTTCCCTCCTCCCAACCTGGCATCTCCTTACCCCTTCCAGAAAATCTGACTCTCCATTTCTCTCTTTGGCAACAGATTGTGTCGGACAAAAGAATGTGATCAGTCTAGGATACAAATGGCATTGGTTGGAAATTCCTCCCTTCCAGTAGATTCCTCCTCATCCACCAGACCAAACCCCTCTCTTTCTTCCTGGCCTACATAACATGCTATCTCACAGGGTAATATAACCTGTTCCTCCTCTCCACGCAGGGAAATGTTTTACTCAAAAATGTTTTTGGTACCAAAGAAAGAAAATTACTGGAGACAAGTTCAGAATCTTTCATTCATGAATCAGCATGTGATAGTGACCAAGTTCAAAATACTTTCATTTTGCAACCTTTTACTATTCCATCCTCTTTTGAGCTTTTTAGTAACCTTAAATTTAAAAGATGCATATCATCACATTCCTAACCATCCAGATTTCAGATGTTTTTTAAGGTTTTGTGTGTCTGGATCATACTATAAAGCCTTATCCTTTTGGATATCCACTGCTCCAAGGGTGTTCACAAAGTGTCTAGCTCCTATCATAGCCCATTGCAGGCTACAGGGTATACACATTGTTCCATATTTAGACAACTCGCTTATCTTTGCAAAGAAATCAATCAGGGAGAGGGGTTCCAAGATTTGACCCATCTATGGGGAATTACACAGGCATGCCTTTTTGCCTCCTCTCTAAACAATTATCTGGCAATATTCTGTTCCAAGACTCCATGTAAGAAGGCCTAGAAGCTAGATGCCTTTTCTTTTTCTTGGACAGCAATGGTCCTGTATGCCTTTCTACCCATTCCACTTATTTCCAGGGTACTTCTGAAGATTTGGAAGGATTCCCCAGGGATCATTGTAATGACGCCCTTCTGACCCAAACAACAGTGGTTCTCCCTTCTTTTGGAATTGATCATACCTAATTGCTACAAGCTTCCTCACAGATTGGATTTACTCACACAAGATCTGAAGTGTTTGATACATCTTGACCCCAAATAATTTCAACGGACTGTCTGGATGATAGTATCTTAATACCTTTTAGATACCTGTTTTCTGAGGATGTGAGACAGGTACTAATGGAGGCAAGAAAGCCTGCTGCTAGGAAATCATATATGAATAAGTGGAAAAGGTTTTCTAGTTGATGCTAACAAAAGAACCAGCACCCATTAAGGGCTACCGTTTCCCTAATTTTACAATATTTCCATGAGTTACTATCATATGACACTTGTTTTACTGCTCTATAAATGTTCATTTGTTGGCCATTTGAGAATATCTGCCCATGGATCCCCTCTTTCAATGCAGTTATATGTGAAAATAATTTTGAAAGGACTAAACATAGCTCTCAATCTTCCATCTCCAAAATGAGGAACACTTCCTCTCATAATGTGAAACAAATGGGCAAAATGTGGAACACTTACTAACAGCTTGCTAACAACTTCAACTGGGAAGCTCATAGAATGGTTAAAATGTGATATTTTTACTTATAATATGATTCTGTTCTATTTACTATTGATATCAGTTAAAAAATTGCTGACCCTGAATGTGTGACATACACTTGGAAGGTATGGGGCTAAATATATAACAAGCCTCCCAGAAAACCAGTGGCTTCTCTTTGAGAATCTTAATTTTGTGTTAGAGTAGCTAACACTTGCTCCATTTGAACCTGCTAAACCAATTGACTTGAGGTTCTTAACGTGCAAAACAGTCGGGCTGTTTTGCTCTGACATCTACAAGAATATCTGAGTTGCAAGCTCTTATGGTGGGTTAACCTTATCTCATTCTTCCCAGAGAATGGATTTCTTTGAGAACTAATCATTCTTTTATGCCTAAAGTGGCATCTGATTTTACTTTAAGCCGAATTATCCATCTCCCTGTGTTTTTCGCTGAACCTAAAATTGAGGGAGAAGGGATACTTCATACTGGGTAGATTTTAAGTGTTTATTCATCAGTGCAATACAACTTTAAGAGAAATATGCATTGGCATTATATACATTGAAACAGTACTGGTATCTGGACTGTGTAGAGCAACTCCTTTTTCTTGCCTGATTGTCTGACATTAATATTACAGATCTCTAGCACTTAAAAAAGGAAAAGGAAGACAATTGCACTTATTTTGGCATCATTCCACAGTGCATTACACATACCCGTGTCCTTATCCCTCTAATGTAGATGTATAATTTCTTCCCATATAAAAACTGTTGCGTGAAAAATAAAATCACTGCCTATAAGGTCCAACAGTTAGCAAATTCATGAGTAATAAAAATGTCATTTTTCTGTGTTGAAGAAGACTGTTAGTTACATTAATATAGTTACAGTCTTGGCAACTACCATATTTAAATGGACCACTAATGCTGACACTGCTCTCCTGTAGTTTATTTTCTTCAGCAAAAGCTTCCAAGGGCAACTCCATCTTCTCATCCATTTTGTCTAATTCAAGAGAGTTATTTCATCTACAGGATTTTTATTTTAAGTACAAAATAACAATTCATGGTGTACAATTCTGGTGGCATAGATTGATAAAGACCTGACTATGACTCAGGCAACCCAGCTTAGATTAGCATCTTGCAGGACTGACAGAGCAGCAGGGCTTGATGGATATGCCCATCCTGGGTGATAGGGATGTTGCCAGCAGAGGTGTGGTCAGTGAGTAGTGCTGAGCTTTGCTGAACTGCTGCAGAGATGGGGCGATATGCCACATGCCCACATTGCATGCATACCCAAGAACCATAACACAAGGTCACAAGAGAGGGAGGAACAGGGTAGGCCAAGAAAGACCCCCCAGGATAGAAGCTGATACATGCCAAGCCACATTGCCTTCGGTCCATGATCATCCTTAGTAAATACCAGAATAAATCCATGTGGGCATGCAGTAGCTGAAAGACTCAATTCAGAAGGGGCATGAGGGCCAGGTCAGTAACAATAAAAGGAGAAAGAAAAGGGGAAAAAATAACAATTCATGTATAATATTTGTTTCCCATAAAAGAAAGGGAGACAGCCAATATACCATGTTGTTTTTGCAAATGAAATGTCATGTAATTTCTTTCTGTCTCAGCAAAGCGTAATTGCATGTCCACAGCTACTGGAGTTTGTCATGTTCACAGGTGGTGAAGTTTGAAACTACCCACTTAGCTGTGCTGATGAGGTCAATAAAAAGGTTGAAATAGGCATGTCCACAGTTAGTGGGGTTAGGCTTTATTGGCCTAATGTCCTCAATGGGTTCATTTGTATATATCTCATGGGCCTCCATTACAGAAAATTTAAGGTATCACATGGCAAAAACTTCAGCTTGTCTGGGTTTTTCTTACAGTTTTTACTGAATGGTTTGTCTGTGTGTCCTTTTTACTCTTTGGTTTGGACCTTAGTTGGGGTATTTTGCAGGCACTTTCATCTTCATGGGCATCAGCTGGGTTTAAAGAACCTGTGTTTCTGATATTTAGGCAAACTATCCCTTTATGTTGTCCTTATGAGGTTAATAAAAATTGTCAAAATGTGCAGAGACATTCAGAAGCCATGTAGCTGAAAGACTTGATATCCTGAATGGATTGTTTGTGTATATCCCATGGGCTCACAAAGTGAAAACTCTAGCTTATCTGTGTTTTCCTTGCAGCAATATATATATATATATATATATATATATATATATATATATATATATATATATATATATATATATATAGATATAGATCCCTATCATATGATAGAAACCTCAATTGACTGAAACTCATTTGACTGAGACCGTAAGACTGAAATTTCAAAAAATTTCAAAAGACTGAAAAGTCACTTAACTGAAACCCATAAGACTGAAACCTATAATATTCAATTTCAATATACTAAATTTTAAACTGGACCATATAAAACCAGACTAGATGAGGGGTTACGCCCCCACACCCCCCCTAACTATATATACTAACTCCGGGATTGCACTATAATGGAGAAAAGGGCATAGTAGTGGCAGCATGTAGACTACTGTAAGGTATGTGAAAGATATATGCCCTTTTCCCCACTGTAATGCAATCCTACATGAAAAGTACTTCTTATTCACAGACAAATGGTAATATTCCAGCTAATTGAATAAGTTACTACCACAGGTCAAACAAAGTACCACTTTGAATATATTTAAGGCTAGTTTTGGTGACTGGATGGGTGGGCAAAACTTATACCATGGTTATCATGTATATCACTGCTCAGGTTGGGAGGTGAGCACTACTAAGTGCTTGTGAAGTGTGGCATGAGCATTTAAGTATGTCTGTTTTAAAGGTTTATATGGCTAGGCATCATTTTTTGGTTCCCCTTTGGCATCATTTTTACCAACCCAACCCCAGTGCTCGACATCCATGCTGGGTCTACCAGCTTGTTTGCTACCTCTCGGACTTACTCCAGTATCACTGTGATCAGTCATGAATCCTAAGGGTGTACTGGTGCTCAGCCATCTCTGCTTCCATGCTATTTATTTCCTTTTAGATATCCCACCTCCCATGCCCTTTGTTTCATCTAAGGGCACCCCCCCCTCTTTGGATCACACCTCCTTTAAGATACCTCATCAACAAATGCCATCTCACCTGGGAGGGGCACACCCATCCCTCTCTGCCACTCTGTCAATCAATCAAACCACTAATTGACCCCAGGTTGGTTGGACCTAAGTTAGGGCTTTACCCTTTACGCTACCAGAGCAGCTGTGTGGCTAATCATCTTATGGTCCCATAATAATTATAGCCTCTAAAAAAAGCTCATCCACTCTACAGTCCACTGAAAAAAATATCCTCTGATTCATTTCCCATTCCTTCCCCTAGGAACACCACGGCACCACTTTCTCAAAGGCCAAATTGCTATCAGTCTCCTACAGATCTAAGCTACTCCTAGAATCTCTTGTTATCAAACTACTTTAATCAGGTGCATTTCCACCTATTGTAGTCAGACTCCATAAATAAACCATTCCCTACAACCTCCACAACCTCTCCCATTTAACTCCCCTCACACCATACATCCTAAACCAAACTGTACTGTACCGACCATTCCTTCTTGTTTCTTGCACCCAAACTCTGGCAGCCCCTCCCCTTCACCTTAAAGAAGTCTCCTCTTTCCACACTTTCAGAGCCCAACTCAAAGACACCTTCATCAAAAATCTACAAGTGCTTTTTCATTGGACACATAACCTAACTCCCTCTTCGCCTGCATCAATTCTACTTTGATTCTCTGTTCTCAGCTGTTGTTTCTCTCTTGTATCAACTACTAAAATTAATTCACATTTGACTTTCTACTCTTCTAGTATTATTTACATATTATATAAATTGTCTATGGGATTATTTTACTACTTTTCTGCAGATCTCTTCACCTGGGCTGTGCCTTCAAATGGTCTGCAGTGATCAGTGTACTACCCTGGTAAACAAACTAAAATAATAAATAAATAAACTGCTTGCCGAGTATTGTTCTTATGATCCATGCTGGTAAGTAAGTCCTGTTTGATTTAGTCAAGTGTAACTTAGATTGAAACACACTGCTGCTGCCCAGAAATCGTGATAAGCGATGCTCAGCCTCATCTGATGCCTTAAAGAAAATCAGGCAATCGTCTTGTACATTTATCATACTGGCTAATCAAACAACAAATGACACCAAAGAGGAAGCAGTAGAGAAATGCTGGGAAGTAGTTTAGCTCAGTAATAATACTGACACACTTTAGACTAGTGCTGGCCAGAATCCAGCGCCGGATTATGACCTAGCTAGTCTAATATCTTTATACTCCAATGTGTTTCCAGCAGTATATTCATAAAAACATCTTATTGCTTTTTTCTGCACTATGCTGAGCAATTTGATTCAGTATTTGCATTATACTCTTGAATACTGTACATACTCTCTTTGATATGAATTGATTGTTAATTGCCCAGTAGGAGTAAGGTTGCATAATTATACTGTGAATATCTCTGATATATCTTGAATCTTTAGACCTGACTGTGGTAGAAAATGGTCTTTGGCCAGCTCGCTTTCTTGCTTTTTAAACATGCAAAAACAAATAATTTTTGTTGATGACTATATTATCAGTTAGTATAGCAACCCCTGTTGTAACAGGCGAGAGTCCAGTATTTGCTTTGACTTCGGCCTTCTCCTTCCTTTCTAGAAAGTCTGCTTTTACCTAGAATGAGGACTAAAAATCATTCCGACTATCCTCCTATTACTGGAAAATCATAAAGCATTATAATAAAGAAAGCATGAAAAAGATGACATCCTCCAAAGTTTTAGTGTTGACTAAACTTAATGAGATTCATTTATAAAGTGGAACAGCTGGCATTGAATTCAGGGCATCAAAGTTTAAATAAAAATGACTGCAGAGGCTGATTTTCACTCCTCATAGGACACTAGCATGAAATGGAGTATATGTCCGGCTAAACTCCATTAGCAGGACCTCATTCTCCTTTTTCACAGGCAGTCAAATTCCATCGAGTCAGTGCCACATCTGCCTTACTGTTGCTCTAACAGAATAATGCTATTAATAACCTAGTGCTCTTAGTAGAAACTTGGATATTTTCCACCGTGGCACTTCCTTGCAGTACTTTACCGGTTACATTTTATTACAGCAAAGTGTGATGGATGACTTAAGCCTTTTCCAAATAACATGAAAAATAGATACATGATTCTTCTTTCAAATGGTGTCATGTTCTTTTCTTCATTAGATTAAAATGAAGTGTGTTTGCTTTATGAGCCTATGACGTATGTAAATGCTATTTTTCTCATTTTGTCTTATGTAAAAAATATAGTCAAACATTTAAAAAAAAGGCAAGGAATCTGAAGAATATGTTTTTTTGTTTCCAGGCAGATACCTGCCAATCTGAGAAGTACTGATTGACCTCAAAAAAATTTCACACACTTCTGTTTCTCATTGGTATGAATAATGTATGTTTGGCATTAGGTTTTACTGCTTTTATAGAAATGACTGTTAGTTTCTCTTTGATATAATACTAGGTTGTTAGTGTGTACGCTAGCTTCATAGGCTATAATCTGCATTATCCAGCTGATGCCATCCAAATAATTTAGTGACATACTGGCAGACGCAGAAGAGGTATAACATAACCGTGCTGCAGTAAAGAATGCAACTATGCTAGCTCACCTTGCCCCAGTGTGGATTTGGAGTTCATGGTAATGCCATAAACAGCACTTGTTGTAGAATGAATCCTGACAGTTGCAAACAACAACATTAACTGTGCTACATAGTCAGCCACACCATGAGTGTGGGACAGTGGCATGCATGTAATGTGCCCAACACCACGCAGATGCACATGTGCATCAAAATGTCACATAACTGCTACACAGACACAGCTGGGAAGCTCCATGGCAAAGTGTCACCTGATTTTATTACAAAAAAGTGAAGGAAGTTAGGTGATATAACAATCAGAAATGAGTAAGAGTAAGCAGAGGAATGCACTGAAGTATAGAAGGACAGTGGAGGGCACGCTCGCATCACATGCAGCTATGGTGACTGGGTTTGGCAGGGATGAGCCACCAGCATCACCTGAATTCAGCAATGGTCATCTCATCCAGGTCAGTCACACCCCTATATATTGTAAAATTTGTATCATAGTTGCATATTGATTTAAAATGCAATAAAAAGTTTAAAAAATAATGTGTCATATAGGTAATGATGTGGCTACCTATATTCCTTTGCAAAACATAACAATGCAGCCACTTGGAAACTATTTTTCTCATGTTATCCTTTAGTCCACTGAAATGGTCATCATCATCATCAGCTCCCCTTTTCCCATTTTCTACATGGGGTTGGGGTATCATGTTAACTGTCACCAACTCTCTTGATTCAGTGCCATACTCCTGCCTTCTTCAACACTCATGCCTGACTGTTGCAGATCTTCTTTTACACAATCCATCCACCTCTTTGTTGGATGTCCTCGCTTCCTCTTACCTTCTTCCGGTCTGTCCCAAATCTTCCTCACCAGATTGTCTTCTGCTTTTCTACACATGTGCCCAAACCAGCGTAATCTGTTCTTTTTGATCTTTTCTGAAATTGCAGCTACTTTGGCTTCTGCTCTTATGTCCTCATTTCTTCGTCTGTCCCACAGTGTGCATCCTACCAGCTTTCTCAAGCACTTCATTTCCATCACCTCTAGCTGCTTCAACTGTTGTGCCTTTACTGCCCAGGTTTTTGTACCATACAGCAGTACTGGTTGCACCACTCTCTTGTACACCTTACGTTTCAGCTTCTTTGGCATTCTTCTATCATAGACTACACCTGATACTCTATGCCAGTTGGCTGCAGCCCCTCTGATTCTAGCTTTGACCTCTTCATTCAGACTACCCTTCTCCTCAACTATCCCTCCTGGATACTTGAAGCTGTTTACCTGTTCCTCTATCTTCTCTTCTATCTCTATTCTCAGCTTCTTTTGATTTCCCCAATTTGCTGCCATTACCTCCATCTTATCTGTGCTTGGTTTCATCCCATGTGCCTTCAGATTTGCTTTCCATTCTCCTATCCTTTTCTGAAGTCCTAGCTCAGAGACTGCTTGTTCTGCCACATCGTCTGCATACAGCAACTTTGTTGATCTGTCCCCTCCAACCTGTTTGCTAATGTAGTCCATCACCAGTATGAACAGCAGTGGGCTCAGAGCTGAACCCTGGTGTACACCCACTCCCACTAGGAGCCCCTCTGTAAAGCCAAACACTGTTTGTACTTGAGTCACTGGGTCCTTGTACATAGCTTGCACTAATTCTACCAATGTTTCTGGGACTTCAAACTACCACAGTACTGCCCAGATCAGCTTTCTTGGGACCTTGTCATATGCTTTCTCCAAGTTTAGGAATGCCCAGTTGGACTCTCTCCTCATCTATAGCTTCTTCTCAAGTATCTGTCTCAATGCAAACATCAGGTCAGTTGTGCTGCATCTTGATCTGAATCCGAACTGATCATCTCCCATCTTACATTCTACTACTCTGCATATCCATTTATCCATCACCCTCTCCAGAACTTTCATGCAATGTGGTAGGAGTTTGATGCCTCTGTACTGCCCACAATTGTGGACGTCCCCTTTGTTCTTGTAGACTGGCATGCATATGCTTATTCTCCAGTCATCTGGGATATGCCTTTCTCTCCACACTGCTATTAGTACCCTCAGGACCCATTTCTCCCCTGTCTCATCCAGCATCTTTATCATATCTGCTGTGACCTCATCTGAGCCTGCTGCTTTCCCTGACTTCATCGTCCTTAGTGTTGTTCTAACTTCTTCTAAGGTGGGCACCTCCTCTTCTCTCATCATAGACTGTTTCTGGGGAAGTACAGCTTCTGTGGAGTTTTCTTTATTTAGAAGCTGCTGGAAATACTCCTACCATCTGCCTTTGATGTCCTGTGGACTGATGATCAGGTTGGTGCTGGCATCCCTTATGAAGGGTGTCTGACTATCTTCTTTATCTTTCTGTCTTTGCCTTGCAACCTGATATAGTTTCTTTGTGCCCCTTACTGAGTCACTTTCCAGAAGTTGGTACAGTGCCTCCAATGCCCTATTCTTCGCTAATGCAACTTCTTTCTTAGCTTATTTGTTAGCCATTCAGTAGTCCTTCCTAGCCTGGTCAGTCTTTTCTGTCTCTCACTTCTTGCACTCCTTCTTTCTTTTGATGACTTCCTGGACTTCTGCATTCCACCACCAGCTTTCCTTATGTACCTTATTTCCATACCTGGCTCGGCCACATATCTTTTCTGTAGTCCTAACACATGCTGTTTTTAGGAGCTGCCACTCTTCTTCAACTCCACCTATTTCCTCCTCTTCTTGGGGTGCTAGAGCCCTGAGTAATTCCTTGAACTGCTGTACTTTCTTTCCACTCAACTTCCAGGTCTTCAGCCTGGTATTTTTTTACCTTAGAGCCTTCTCTGACCACTGCTTGAAGCTGATTGTGGCAACTAATGATTTATGCTGTGGGCCGACTATTTCACTGGGGATGACTTTGCAGTCATGGATTCTACCCCAGTGCCTTTTCCTTACTAGGAGGAAGTCTACCTGACTTGCATGTTGACTACTTTTGTATGTGATCTTTTGACTGTCTCTCTTTCTGAACCATGTGTTGGCTGCTATCAAGCCATTTGCCAGATAGAAGTCTAGAATGGCTTCTCCTACTTTATTCCTGTTGCCCCACCCATGTGTGCCCAGGCAGTGCTCATATCCTGTTCTGTCTGTCCCGATATGTGCATTCAAGTCACCCATTATCAACACCAATTTATTATGTCCTGCTTTATCTAGCAGGTCCTGCAACTGCTGACTGAACGCACTCTTTTCCTCACTATCACAACCCTGCTGTGGGGCATAGGCTGAGATTATGAATACTTCCCTATCATTACATTGGAGTCTGATTGCCATGAGTCTGTCATTAATTCTGATGATATCCCTCACTGCTTTCTGAAGCCTCTCTCACCACAATTACTACACCATTTATAGCCTGTTCCCCACCTGAGTAGTAGAGTCTGGCTCCCAAGCCAAGTGGCTTTGCTGCTCTGCCCTTCCATCTCATCTCTTGGATACATAAGATGTCCAGCCTCCTCCGTATCATCATATCATCCACTTCCAAGATGGGTCCTGTCAGTGAACCTGCATTAAACATGGCAATTCTCAGTTCGTGTTTGGCAGGTTGGTTGGTTTTATGTCTAACTTTCGCCCAACAGAGCTATCCCAGATAACACAGAAATGTGAGGACAAAGTGTAGCAAGAATATAAACTAATTACCATAAACAACCTAGATAACTGGCTCTGAATAAGTATTTACTGCATTTAATATTTATTTATATATATATTTATTTAGTTGCCATTTGTTAACCGTTTAGTCCAACTGAGCGAGAAGCCCATTTTCAGTAGAGACCCAAGGAGAAAAGCCAAAAAAAAGTACAATTCGAAATAGATTCTAACAAGAACAATTCTTGATAGATTTTAACAATGTACATTTGTAAGATAACAATTACATTTGACATTCACAACAAGATAAAAAAATATATGGTCAATATAGAGCAGAGACAGAAATTAGTTAAGTAGTAACTGGAGAATACCAATGAATGTTGAGAGCAAAAACAAATTATGTACAAGTGAGAGCAACAAAGCATTACAGATACCAACCTTATAAACCAGTTTAACTAAAAGTGATGTAGCAAGATAATGAAGAATATTTACAATTAATTTAGTTAGGAAGAGAAAATGCAGACAAAGAGCAAAAGTGTCCTCTGCAGGTGAAGCAGAAAGTCCAGAGAGATTTGAGTTGAAGTATTAAGGCAGATGGAGAAAGGGCAGATGGATTGGAGAGTTGGGGGGCTTTATGTAGGGTCTTGGCAGGGGCAGGACCATGAGTTAGCTAGGTAGCTTTTTAGCTCTTTTTTGAAGTTATTGGTATGTTTAATGCTTCTAATATTACTGGGGAGTTTGTTTCAGGCTTGGGACACTTATTTGTATAAAAGTTTGACTATGTTTTTGTTAGGTTTGTAAATACCCCGAATATTCTGATCAGAGCTACAGAGTGAGCAAGTAGGTGTATAGAAGGATACTAGAGAGGAAAGGGAAGGGCCAACTGTTGGCTTATTATGGATGGAGTGTGATTTGTAACTGGGATAGAAGCAGAAGTTCTGGGAATTCAAGCCATTGAAGTTGTTTTAGAGCAAGGCAGTGATGGACTTTGCGTGGTTGGTTGCTGGCAAATCTAACTATTTTATTATATGTTTGTTCAAGCTTGGTGACTAAGGTGGTTTGTCGATATGCAAGTACTGGTGAGGTAGAGAGAAGGCAGAGAAGGAGGAATGCCTGAGCCAGTGAAAGTTTGGAGTTAGATGTTAGGAATTTTTTGTTCCTATAAAGTAGTCCAAGTTTCTGTTGTGCCTTTTTAATACACTATTGTATGTGGAGGTCAAACTTTAGTTGGTCATCAGTTATGGTTCCAAGTAGCTTAGTGTGAGATTCTACTTTGATAGTGTTGTTGTTAAGTGATGAGACAGTGGAGGTAGTTTTGTGATGGGAGAGTGATTTTGGTAGCAAGAGGCGGTGTTTAGTTTTTTTTTTTTTTTTTTTGGAGTTCAGATGAGTTGGTTTTCAGTTAGCCATCTTTTAATGGTGAGGAATGCGTTTTGAGTAAGAGAATGAAGGTGAGTGATATTGTCAAAGAAGGAAATGAGTGTAGAGTCATCAGTATATTGTATAAGAGAAGAGCTGGAGCAGGATGAGTGGTGGTTATTGGCAAAAGATATTGAAAAGAACGGGCCCAAGAATAGAGCCTTAGGGGATGCCTGTCTGGATAGGTAAAGATGGGAGTAAGAAGTTTGCCATCTGACAGACTGTAACCTTTTGGTAAGGTAGCTGGAGAACCAGTGAATAGTGGAAGTGAAAAGACTGAGGTCAGATAGTTTTGTTCGTAGCTTAGAGTGAGATACAGTATTGAAGACTTTTGAGAGGTTGAGGAAAAAGTAGGATACCAGCTGGCTTTTGTCTCTAGTCTCTGCAACAATATGAGTGAAAATTAGAAGAGTACTGGTAGTACTGTGGTGTGGACGGAATCCATGTTGGGTGGAACTCAGAAGGTTTTCCTGCATTTTCTGAGGATTTTAGAGGGGGGGGGGTAGAGAATGGCTATGGGTCTGAAGTTGGAAGGATCAGTGGAGTTTCCTCCTTTATAGAGAGGTATGGTATAGAATGAATTCCAGATGTCTGGGAAGGTAGATTCTTAGATTGAGCTATTAACTACTGTAGAGATGGGGTAGGCTATGGAGTCTGCGGCGAGCTTAAGAAAGAAGGGAGGTAGGTTATCAGAAGAGGGTGAACATCGTTTAAGTTTAAGCAGAAGTGATTTTATGTCGCAGTGTGGACAGGTTCAAGAGTAAAGGGGTTTTTTTGGTAGTGGTAGAATATAGGCAAGTATATAATAAATCTAAAATAAACTAAACTTTTTATGTAATGCTGATGCTATAAATGTTTCAAGGTACCAGGGCACTCAGACGTTATACTCATTTTATTTGCTATTTGATTTTAGGCACTGGAAGTACCCACTTTGCACTTATAAATATGAACATGTAAGCTATACAGTTAATGATTAATCATATAATACCTTGTTACTGCATACTGTATATTTTCTCATTTAAAAAGGACACATTTAAGAATTTATTCATATTCCAAATGCTTTTGATCATGTAAAAGCAGTCATCTAAATTTCTTAAACAGTGGCATTTTGTAAAAGACCTTTTAGTCTGTGTCATCTGTTTCAATGTACTTTTTTTAATTTTATGCTCTACTACATCAGTGCTTTGGCTGGCAGTATCTCAGATTAATTTTGTATATTTAATTACTGAGTAAACATCTGACATTTGTATCATAAAAGCCATCCCCTTCCTCTCCAGCTCAACTAAACTGTACTGTCATTGTCACATAGTCAATTAAGGAATGTTTAGGGGAATGAGAGAACTATTTTCATTCACATAAACTAAATCTCTCTGCAGTGCATTGTTAGCAGGATTAATTTGATACACAACAGACTAATTTATGTTTTACGCATGTAAACATATCTTTACCTTCTACCGTCAGTCAGTAATAACCAGTAACTGTATTTTAAACTGGAGCTGAACTATACACAATTGAGCCACTTGTAAATGCTCCAGCAGTGGTTTGGAAGATTCGGCTTTTGAACTTATTTTTTATACAGTTAGGCATATTTTCCATATCCTGTTTGGTTAGTTAAAAATTACCAGTTTGAAAAACCTCTGTTTTGACTTAGAGGAACTCATTTAGGGGGCATTCTGTTTTCTATCCAAGAGGAAATTAACTCTAATTAATATGAATTTCTAGTATTTATATTAAGAGTATTTACTTAAAAAAATATGTCAAGAGTGCTTACAAGACAAACTAGTGATGTATCAGCTAAAATTCAGGTAAAAGAAATAGTATGAGGCTTGCAATTAAAGTAGCTTTTCATGAAATGTTCATATATTAAAATAATATTACTACAGTTCAGATTTTCAAATCAGCTGTACCCCACACTACATATCTGCACTTCTTAATATGTACTGGAGAAAATGTCATCTCCACTGAACCTAATTTCCTAGCATTCAAATGCCTTTATTTGTTCTGTTTTGTTCTGCTCTGTGTGTGTCACTGTTAAGTTTCCCATGACTTATCTCCCATATTGCACTCAGAACCAACTTGTTTTGATCGGTTTTCAGTTTGGAATCAGAATTCATGAAGACTGGATCATGCTGGTTTGCAAACATGCTAAAATGTCTTGCAATACTAACTTTGCTGTTGACTGAGCTTTTTTGGGTTTTCTATAGACGTTCCTTCACACAGTTTTGTGTTTGAATCTCACATGGACAAGGCACATCCACACACCCAGAAAAATCTATCTTTGTGTTAAAGCTATATAAACTACACACTGGCATCATTTGACACTGGGTGTCAGTAGAACAGAACACTGTAGTTCTCCCAAAGTGTCCTTTGTCCTGCCGGTGTTTGGTTTTCTACACATTCCTCTGATGACCTCTGCCTGCTTCTGAAACAGGGTGGTAGATGCTGTCAATTATTGAGCATTGCAAGACATCAGCCTGATAAATTATGCTGCTTAGCATTTCAAAGTATTGTACTGAATGAAGCATTTCTGTAATTTAAGGAGCACTTTTATAGAAGCTTACAGCCTAGGCTAATATCAATTATCAAAGGGCATACAGGATATGATTGTATAGGTCACCCAACCAATAAATGCAATATAATTTAAAAGTTAAAGGAGTTTAAGCTTGGTGCTCATTACTGAGGAAGTAAACTACAGAAATGCTGAAATTGTTGGTAGACATGAGTACAAGGGGGTCATGTCAGTTGCCCTGCTAGACAGGGGTCCATGGAAGTAAATATTGTGGGAAGAAATATCCAGGAAATTGTTATGGCTAGGCTTGTATAGGCCCTAAGGCCAATAGCCTAGTACCAACCTATGAACCTATGAGCCTATGAAGTGTTGTGAAGAGTTATGGAGTATCTGAAATGTCCTCTGAGAGAATTTAAGTAATTACCAAACTAGGAAAGAAGAAGCATATGAGTGATATAAAATATTTGTCTACACAGATTTGTTTACCTATCCTAAAAAAAAAACAAAGGCACAAAAGGTGAATTGAGGAAAGTTCTCATGCACTTTTACTTACTTATTTTCATTTTGTAACTCAGATAAAATCTCTCTTCACCTAACAAATCTTTTTCAGGGGAAACTCAGGAAGCAAGCATAATTTTAACAATTGATATTCTGGTCCAAAAGATCATTATACAATGCCCCCCCCCAATTAATATTCCAAAACGTGCATGCTGATTGGTAATTTTTTTTTGTTACAGCAACAGACAATGGAAGAGCTCAGTTGCTGTAATCTCACTAAATGGGTTTAACATAGCGAGACAGCTTTAAAAAAAGCAACTGAGAAAGGAAGATTGTTGCTTTTTTTTAAAGCTATCTCACTATGTTAAACTCCATTAACATAGCGAGACACTTTTAAAAAGCAACAGAGATCTTGCTTTCTCCATTGCTTCCACACACAGCTCTGATGTGCTGCGTAAGCATACGCATGTGCAGTACATCTGAACTGCCACAGAATACCAGACAGCTGTGGAAGGGCAGCACGGAAGCATTATGCAATGCTATTAAAGAAAAAAATATTTTTTTTCTTAAATAATGTCATTGTATAATAGCAATAACCCACTTCTGGGTGTGGGTAATGCTGGATTTACCCACGGTTATCTTTGTTTGGCCACTCGGGCTTCGCCCTCGTAACCAAACCAAACCAACCGTGGGTAAATCCAGCATTACCCACACCCAGGTTTGGGTTATTGCTTAATTGATAGATGTTTACATTATTGTACTTATATTCACTAATTACCTGCAGTTTACAAAATACTGATGATGCAAAGCTGTGATGAACCACCCCTCCTAACTTAGTATAATTTATTTCTAACTGGAAAAGCCAGAGTAAAACCAATCTCATTAAAAGGGCAGTAAATCGTATGAGACATATAAGACATACTGTAATAATATAATGTTTTTAAATATCTAAGAAATTATTTTACTGAATGTTTCATTTTAGTGTAACCTTTTTTTAACCTTCAAAATTCACTATAGACATTGGTGTATGTCTGCATTATCTCAATAGCTCACGTCCAGTAAGTTGTCTGAAAGAGTGTAATTAGAACTTAGTACAACACAACTAACAGTCAACAGTATATTGCCTAACTCAAAATTATTCATATGGATATTTACAGCTGAGGGCAATTTATAAGGGGACTACTCTCAGTTTCAGAGTGAGGATGCAAAGTACTGTAGGATTATTATTCAGGAATAAGATGAGAACTATGCCACAGTACTACACAGTGCACCAGAGGAGGCAGTGCATAAGACCAAGCTTTATTCACTATGTGGGATTGTGTGCATATACATGCATGTATATATGTATATGTCAGGGGGCAGGGTGTAGCATTAGTTCTAATCAATTGCTGAAAGGGATTTCAGTAATAGATCAAATGTTGTTATAACTATATCTCACTGCCATTTCACAAGGAAATTAGTCCATGGAGAGGTTTTATGTGATTCACACTGGTGATTTTGCAGAGACTGATCTTTTACTGCATTGCTGCAAACATTGAATTCAGTTTGGTACTGTATTAATTCTGCTGTGGTAAACAAAACAAAACTGAAAGTCTAAACCCTAAAGCAAATCTGCCTCATTAAAGATTAAAGTAACCTTGCCACAGTCTGTATTATGAAATAAAAAAATACTGGTACTGACAAAATCATGTTTAATCAGATATTTTGTTCCTCAAACATTTAGTGCATCAGTATTTACCCATGCATGTCAAAGACACTGGCAGAATAAGACACCTTACCTACAGAATAACTTATTTGAAGAAAAGGCAGTGCTGCGATTATGTGCCAACAAATACACATAAGAATGAACACTTTAACTATGGAAGATGGATTACCTCAGGAGTCAGTGAAGTGCCACTCCAGTGATGGGTGCCAATGTAACTATGTTGAAACCTGCAGTGCTCTCATTACTGGGAAAAAAAAACAGAAAACAGTTCATTTAACTTTTTAATTACAAGGGAAAGTTAACTGACGTATATGAACAGTTTACCTTCTTCTTCACCTGTAATTAATACTAAAGATGAAACTGAACATCTGAATAGGTCATGTGCAGTAGTGCAGAGGTGATCACATGCCAAATACAAATTACGAAGTGGAAGTCTATGTGTTCTTGAAGCTGAAATATAGTGGTAGGGGTTGGTCTGTACAAACAGAGGTAACCTTGTATTTTTTTAAATTTATAATACAAGATTTAAACAAAATGTTTAGTATGTTGTATCAGACTTCAGATGAACATGCCAAAACTATCAACAATCATTGTAATAGGCAGAAACTGTAAACAAATATTAAATTCTATTGATAAGACTATCAGTAACCCCTTTGCAATGTTAGATGGAATACAAACAGTATGTGAAGTATCTATAATGTATTGAAACACTGCCGTAATTATACTACTTTGTTTTTGAAAAATTCCTTTTTGTCTGTCCTGGCTTCTCCCCCCTAGTTGTTATTGATTTTACATTGTATCATTTGGATCTTTTTGCACCTTGAACCTCTTTCATTTATGCCATCATTCTTCATGTTCTATCTTTTTGTGGTTACTGTAGCTATAAAGCTTTATTTTGTCTTTGCTTTTCACCACTCTCTCCAGCTAGTATTTGATTAACATCATATGCTTAACCTTACATATGTTGTGATCAAGAAAGCTGTAGAGTCCAAGCTGCCTGGGCTCGAACACTTCTATTCAAGTAAGACATTCCTCATCTGAAAGGTAAGGCAATAAGTTAGAACTGGTTAGGAAGGAACAGGGTGACAGCTAGTCTGTGTCAACAGTTCGTGAACGTCTTCTAAGTAATGGGTCTGTTTTCAGTACGTTTGTAATATGTGTATCACTGAAATAATCCCAGCTTCCTTCAGCAACCCCCCTTTTCAGTCCCTGTCAAGTGGTCCATACTGTCCAGGGTAATAAATGTTTTCCTAATCTTCACATTAGAATCATATGCTGTTAAAAATTTTCTATACAAAATCAGAGCTGAATCATAGAAGTAAAATTATATTATAATATTAGCTCTTCTTTGAGACTCAAACCCAAGACCTCCAGCACACCACGCTGGCATTTCTGCTGCTGGACCAGCAAGAGCCTCTGGACCAATACATGCTGACTTTTCCTTAAGAGATATAGTCTTGTTTAAGATATTGCCAGCTTAGGTGCGAGTCCCAAATGAGAGGTACTATTATCCTTTCGCTTCTATAATTCTAAAAATGCCTAACCAGAGGGCTTTGTATGTGTGTGTGTGTGTGTGTGTGTGTGTGTGTGTGTGTGTGTGTGTGTGCGTGTAATGTAAGTGTGTGCATGTGTGTGCGTGTAATGTAAGTGTGTGTGTGTGTGTGTGTGTGTGCGTGCGTGTAATGTGTGTGTGTGTGTGTGTGTGTGTGTGTGTGTGTGTGTGTGTGTGTGTGTGTGTGTGTGTGTGTGTGTGTGTGTGTGTGTGTGTGTGTGTGTGTGTGTGTGTGTGTGTGTGTGTGTGTGTGTGTGTGTGTGTGTGTGTGTGTGGGGAACACATGAGGGTGTTTATAATTTGACCTTACTCACAATTTTGGGTGTTCCTAGTTGAAACTCATAAGAGAAAACACAGCACCTGTCCATCTTTCTCCTTTTGTTGGTCCAGTAGCATTTACACCAGCATGGTACGTTGGATGTGTTGCATTCACATCCCAAATAAGAGATAATGTTATTCTTTCTTTTCTGTGATTTTAACAGCATGTCAGCAAAGGTCTTTATGTGCATATTTGTATTTTTTGTCTTTCAGGTAAGTATTTTGTTCATCCATCATGACTTTGTTCATGATTTAATGAGTTCTTTCCTTAGCCAGTACTCTGGAACTCTGTTCATATATTCCTTACTTTCAGCACAGGATCACTATGTGCAATTAACATTGACATAATGAGTCACCATAATGTGACATCAGAAAACTCAGAGTTACAATACATATCAGCTGTTGGAGTGAATACTCAAAGTGTCAAAATATCATACCCTTATAAAAACATAGTACCTAGAGACCATATATAAAAACTCGTACAATGTTTTGCAAGGCGGGCTGTACCCTCTGTCTTCTTAAATGTGAGTATTTACCCATTTACCCTATTCTTTAACTGCACTAACTTCAAGCTTGCACAAGCTCAGAGTAAGGAGAAATGTTTTAAGTAACTAAGCCTTTCTCTTCATAGGTTCATAGGTATTTACTAGGCTAACGACTACAAGGGCATTTTTAAGCCTTGCCATGCATCCCAAATCTCTGACAAGCTCTGATACCCTTGATAAGTGTAAGCATGGGCCTGGGAGATAAACCATTTACAGGTTACTTGTGTCCATTACAGACATAGGTGCCAAACAAGGGATGAATTAACTTTAATTCATTCAGTTTCTGAGATAGTATTCAAAATCAAAGAAGACCTTCAAATAATATAAAGCGCAAAACACCAGCAGAGATGCCACACACACAAGTTTATTGAAAATAAGCACTTTCATCCCACAATACAATCAGGGATTTCATTAGATTAAAAATCCACTACAATTCCCCACAGGACTTAAATACAAAATCTCTTTGTCAATCCATCCAATAAAAAAAAAACTCCAACTGAATCATTAATTCATTAATTAGTAAAATGAATTAAGTGAAATCTAAAAAAAAAAATAAAATAAATATATGTATATGGTGTGTGTGTGTGTGTGTGTGTGTGTGTGTGTGTGTGTGTGTGTACATATATATATATATATATATATATATATATATATATATATATATATATATATAGAATAAATATCACAATCTACCCTAATCTAAAAGGTTGACACTTTTATAATATTTAAATTAATAATTTAGTAAAGTAGATGTGACAATAATACAATAATAATAAACCAAAGAAACAGATCATTCAGGGTTCTTAAATCCAATACTCGATTTAAACTCATCCTATTATTCAGACCTGGTGAATTGGTTGCATTAAGTCTTATTTTCAAGATTACTTCTCTGGTTTCTATTTAGGTATTTCAGTTACACTCCCCCCCCACCCCCCACATTGAGTACTAGAATTTTTTTCTAGCATAAAGAACAATAACTTCTTGAAATCATTGCATAATAATTTATGTCCATACAAGACATTTCTAATGTCCTAATTCTTAATGGCATATTGGTGTCTCATAATTCTCATTTCCTTTTCAATCTTCCCAATGTAGAAACCATCACATGGCATACAAAGTGTGAAGCAAACTACCCCATTTGTCTTACAATTACATCTAGCATTATTTTTAATCAGCCTAGAATACAAACCATACCATATCTATAATTGCCACTTTAAGTACTTTCAACTACACCTTTTAAATTATGTCCTCTCTTGAACACAAATTTAAATTATTTTGTAACGTTCCCCATACTGAACAATTCAACAACAACCATCCAATTTTTGTTAATCAATTCTTTGACCTTATTTCCATGATTACTATATGCTAGGATCATAGCCTGATCATAACCTAGAGATACAGAAGCTGACCTATTTTCATCTAAGATAGAGGTCTCCCTTAAAATTGGAATAAACCTCGATTTCCCACACTCTAGAATGATATTAAACATATCATCTACAAGTTGTTCTGGATAGGCTGTCTCCAAAAACAGTCCATTAAGCTTCAAAGCTTCTTCATTAAATGCACTATCATCTGATGTAAGCCTAGATAATTTTACAAACTGCCCTTTTACCAAATTCCTCTTTTGCCAATGTGGGTGAAAACTAGAAAAATGCAAATATGAATTAAAAATGTAGGCTTATGATATAAAACTGACTTGTGACATTTATTAATAAAATCCTAAATAGTGATATCTAAATAATCAATATGATCAGAATCGTAACAGTATGTAAAATGTAAAAAAACAGTGTTATTGAGAAATTCCATGAATTCATGAAGTAACACAATGCCCTCTGTCCAAAATAATAATATATCATGTAATAATAATATAGCAACTAAAATTTAAGATAGAGAAATATTGTGCCAATAATCAGATTTCATAACATGTGTTTGCTCCCAGTACCATAATACAATATTTCCAAACACCAAGGCTTTACCAGAAAGGCTCATCCAGACTCTGCTACACTTTGCTGTGAAGGAAAGGTTAGTTTGCTGTTATTTTTTGTATTTCTGTATTGCCTTTCTATATTTTGAATACTGTAGTTTGTTTTCTTTACCTTGTGTTTTGCTTGCATTCTGTTTAACAGCATATTAAAACTTCAAAAGAGACCACAGCTCTCTCTGTTCTGAGTCAGGCAAAAATAAGAACTGATTAATTAAGGACTCATTCATAAGACAGAAAAGGTCACTTAAGGTTAATCACTTGTTAACAGAGGGGGTGGAGCTAGGAACTAAAATTTCTATTTAAGGAGTAAACTAAAACATTTCAGAGCTTTACCAGAAAGGCTCATCCAGACTCTGCTACACTTTGCTGTGAAGGAAAGGTTAGTTTGCTGTTATTTTTTGTATTTCTGTATTGCCTTTCTATATTTTGAATACTGTAGTTTGTTTTCTTTACCTTGTGTTTTGCTTGCATTCTGTTTAACAGCATATTAAAACTTCAAAAGAGACCACAGCTCTCTCTGTTCTGAGTCAGGCAAAAATAAGAACTGATTAATTAAGGACTCATTCATAAGACAGAAAAGGTCACTTAAAGTTAATCACTTGTTAACAGAGGGGGTGGAGCTAGGAACTAAAATTTCTATTTAAGGAGTAAACTAAAACATTTCAGAGCTTTACCAGAAAGGCTCATCCAGACTCTGCTACACTTTGCTGTGAAGGAAAGGTTAGTTTGCTGTTATTTTTGTATTTCTGTATTGCCTTTCTATATTTTGAATACTGTAGTTTGTTTTCTTTACCTTGTGTTTTGCTTGCATTCTGTTTAACAGCATATTAAAACTTCAAAAGAGACCACAGCTCTCTCTGTTCTGAGTCAGGCAGAATTTTCCCTCCCTCCCACCCATTTAAGTTGTCTTGTTAAATACCACTGTCTTTCTAGTTGCCCGCCTCTTATGTTAATCTGACCATATATCTCATTTCTTTCTACTTTCACTGGCTTATGTGAGTAATCACAAAACCATCACTTTTGAAATCCCACCCTTCAATTATTTAAATTTATTGGCCATCCTACAGTATTTCATAGTACCAAAATACAAAAGTAACCACCCCTTTCAGTCCATCTTGCTGTTTTAAAAATAGTAACTCTCCACTAAACCTTAACTTTTTAAACAGGTAAAACTCAAGTTACCTACTTTCATATCTAACTTCTCTAGTGCACACTGCAGAGTGCATTCTTTTCAATCTTACCTTTAAGCATCCCTGTTACTAGCACTTTCTCTAATACCTAAAAAGATCATCTCTACTTGACTCCAAGTAGACTTTTCTCTATCTGTTAAACCTAGCACTTGCTCCTACAGTACTTATTACCTTGATACGGCACTCTTATAGATAGCACATCCCCCGGAATCTCTTTTAAAGTTTTTTTGTCTAGTCCTTCTAGCATGTCGAGGGATCAGTTGCTAGTGTCCTCTCCTGCTCAGCTGGTGAACCTGGGAATATTGAGGCAATGTTACAATTGCCTCATGTACACAGACAACCCTCTCCTCCTCCCACAAAACAGAAATACATGCGAGAGATGCAACTATACGGCCAAACTGGAGGCTGAGCTCTCTCAACATAGGACTGGCAAGACCAGTCAGGAGGAGAAGGTTACCACACACACTATAGACCCAGTCTCACATAGTACCATCACAACCTCAAATCATACACATAAACACACAAAGACATATTCGGCTCTGATCAAAAATCTACCAAAACAGCAGAGGCCACCAAAGCAGACACCCAAACAACCACCACCTCAGAACACAACACCTGCAACACATAGACCTCACAGTCAGAGTGTCAAACAGTCACAGCCCTTAAGGCCAAACACAATGCCAGACACACTAGTCATTGGTGACTCCATAGTCAGACACACTGACGTCCCGCTCACCAGACTGAGTAAGGAGAAGGTCACAGTAAGCTGCCTGTCGGGCGCTAGAATCCGCCACATAACGCAAGCACTCAGGTCTCTCAACAGCAGGTACAAATATGACTCAGTCATTGTCCACGCTGGTGTAAACGACCTGAGACGCACTCCTTAGACTACATGAAAAGAGACATTGAGGAGCTCTCTGATTATGTAGCCCAGGCAGGTATGACCCTGACCTTGAGCAGTATCCTACCTTCACCAAGAATGATGCCACAATACAGAGATAAGATGATCAGCTTTAACAATTGGCTTAAACTCTGGTGTCATTCAAAGGGGATCCAATGTCTGTCTGCCTGGGATGACATGCTGGACAAGCCACGCTGCTTCGCAAGGGACGGCTTGCACCTGTCACCCCTGGGATTCCGGATATTGGCAAAGGCTCTTGCCACCCCATAGTGCCTTTTTAGGCAAGGCTCAAATTCTAAACCTACCACCCTAGAACACAAAAAGGAAAAAACTAA
Source organism: Protopterus annectens (assembly GCF_019279795.1). Lineage (NCBI taxonomy): Eukaryota > Metazoa > Chordata > Ceratodontiformes > Protopteridae > Protopterus > Protopterus annectens. The sequence goes on along the minus strand of NC_056727.1, from coordinate 367,785,165 downwards.
GGGTAATGCTGCTCAATGCCAGAAGTCTAAATCTCAAAATGCACGACTCGAGGCCCTTCTCAGTATGGAGAACATCGATGTCTGTGCAGTGACAGAAACCTGGTTCAAGGCTCCTGAGAGCACCCCAGCACTATCAGGTTTTACCTCTTATCATGCGTTCCGCCCCAAAATCCGGACAATACCAAGAAAGGAGGGGGGGTATCCATATTCATCAAAGACACCCACACCTCAAGACTGGTGGCAACGCACGATGCATTGGAGACCATCCAGGTGCAATTAACCATAGGCAAGACTGCTCTGCAAATTGTAGCATGTTACAGGCCACCCTCACAAACTCAGGAACCTCACATGGCCTTCCTGAAAACACTAGAGGGGATAAATGTATCACCAAACACCATCATACTAGGTGACTTCAATTACCCTAATATAGACTGGGAACACTACTCAAGCCCAAACACCCTAGCCCAAAAGTTCCTGGAATTCATAAACTCAAATGCCATGGAACAACTAGTCACCATCCCCACAAGAGGAGAAAACATACTTGATCTCATCATCATGAACATGGGAGCACAATGTTCAACACCGGAAGTATACCCCTCACTGGTGAGATCAGATCACAAACTAATCTCGCTGGAGGTCCTCATCCCACCCCACCTGAAATAAAAAGACCACAGTAAAGAACTTCTCGAAAGCCGACTTCACACTTCTAAAGACTAGTGTGGTCTCCTTTAAGGCCCCGAGCCGACGGAAAACAGTACTCAAGCCGCTGAATCACTTACAAATGCCTTCTACCAGCACCTGCAGGACTGCATGGATAAGGCAATCCCAAGCAAAACAAAGACTCTTTGTACCAAAGGCAAGCGTCCACTCTGGTGGACCCCAGCCATAAACAAACTCTACAACAAAAGGAGGAAGCTACTACAAGATAGAGCAAAATCCTTAAAAGGTAAGACACCCTTGATCACTATAAGTAAAAACTAAGAGCTCTCATAAAATCATCCAAAGCAAATTTTGAGAGAAAAATAGCTAAAGACTCAAAAGACAATCATAAGGCCTTCTTTAGCTATGTTAGAAACCTGGGAGGAAACTCCCAGATATGCTCAGAACTAGTTCAAAATGTTGTGAAGATTACTGATCCTACAGACATTGCCAACATACTGGCTGACAGGTTCAGTGCAAACTTCTCCCCTCCCCAAAGGAGAGATATCTATACCAAGCGATTGCAGCCCCCAAACATCTCCAACGCCCAAGTGAGAACTGCTCTCCAAAGCAAAAACACAGCATCCATGGGACCTGATGGTGTCCCCGGCTGTGTGCTCCACGAACTCAACGAGGAATTAAACCCACAGCTAGGACAGCTGTTTAATCATAGTCTTACCTCTGGATACGTACCCAGGAGTGGCGCACTGCAACTGTGGTCCCACTTCACAAAGGCGGTGCCTCCACCGACCCTGGAAATTACCGCCCATTAGCTTGACAAGCCTTATCTGCAAAGCCATGGAGAGGATCATAATGGACCTCATAAATAAAGACATAGGGAATTTGCAGACTTTGGATCCATCCCAGTTTGGCTTTGTCAAAGGCAGATCATGCCTTCTAAACTTGGTTGACTATTTCGCAACTGTCACCAAAGCCATTGATGAGGGAAAGGCAGTCCATACAGCCTACCTCGATCTGGTGAAGGCCTTTGATACAATACCCCACTCGGGTATCATTGAAAAACTCATCAGCTTAAATGTTAATCCATACATCACAAGATGGGTTGCAAACTGGCTGAGTGACAGAACCCACAGGGTCAGAGTTGCTGGCGCCATGTCAGACTCAAAGCCTGTCACAAGTGGTGTACCACAGGGCTCAGTCCTGGGCCCACTCTTGTTTGGCATCTACTTTTCCAAGTACAAGCAAACACAGGAGGGTTATGGCTGACAAAGTTTGCAGATGACTGCAAACTGGGCCATAGTAGAAAACACATCTGACACAGATATCCTTCAGAAGGGTCTCACAGAAATGGATAACTGGTGCCAGAGCCATGGCCTAAAGTTAAATGCCAAAAATGCATAGTCATACCCTTCGGGAAAAACAAGGTTACCCCTAGCTACCAAATAGGTGGCAATCCACTGAGTACAGAAGAAGTTATCAGGGACCTGGGGACCCAGGTTGATAGTAGTCTGTCATTCGACACCCATGTAGCTAAAGTAGTTAGGAAGACCTTCTACATTGCCCACCTTATCATGAAGGGATTCTCATCTAGATCAAGGGAGGTCATAGTCTCCCTATACTCATCACTCATCAGACCAATGATTGAGTACAATGCCCCATTCGGAATGTATCTGACCCGACACTTGCAGCAGCTGGAGAGGCCACAAAAGTTCCTCACCAAAAGGATAAAGGGTCTCAAACATCTGTCCTATACTGCCCGACTGAAAGAACTCCAGCTCTATTCAGTCGCCACCGCTTGCTCAGAGGTGACCTTTGCCTAACATACAAGGCCATGTCAAACCCAGATTTGATGAATATGCTTCACCTCAAAAATCTAGATCCGTCAGAGCCACAAGGGCGGGAGACTTAAACCTCGACACGGCTATTAATAGGACGTGCTGGAGGGATAGATTCATCACCCAAAGACTCCCTATGCTGTGGAATAAAATCCCGGTATATGTGAGGCAGAGCACCTCGCTGGCCTTGTTCAAGAGAAATCTTGACCAATGGATGGGAGATCGCAGATATACCCCAGGGATTACCTCAGTGTCACTGCTCAACAGAGGCACAGCAAAATAATGGGTATAGTTCCCCATACTAAAGGGGTGGCGTAAGCCACAAAACTATGGGCTAGGCTTGTAAATGCCCTCGGGCAGATAGCCTAGTATGAACCTATGAACCTATGAACCTATGATGCCGCCCCCATTGCTACCCCTTTGGTATATTTATAATGCTCATTGTCAAAAAACACATACTTATTCAATAACCACTTAACATAGGTTCATAGGTAGGTACTAGGCTATTGGCCCAAGGGCCTACATAAGCCTAGCCAACAAGGTCCCCTGGCTTATGCCACCCAAGAAAGTTATTTTCCTGTGCCACTGTTGAACAGAGACACAGAAGTGATCCCCGGGGAGTATTTCCTATTTCCCATCCACTCATCAAGATTTTTCTTGAACAGTGCTAATGAAGAACTTTGCTTAACATAGATGGGTAGCCTGTTCCAGAGTATGGGAAGTCTCTGGGACAGGAATCTATCCCTCCAGCAAGTCCTGTTTATTGTGGTGACAAGGTTTAGGTCCCTAGAGTGTGTAGCTCGGAGGGATTGGGATTTCTTTGGGTGTAGCATGTCCAACAGCTCTGGGATTGACATAGCTTTATATGTTAGGCAGAGATCACCTTGGATTAGGCGATATGCTACGGAGTAAAGCTGGAGGTTTTTCAGGCGGTCAGTGTAGGGCATTTGAGGCCAGCAATCCTCTTTGTGAGGTACTTCTGTGGCCTTTCCAGCTGCTGCAGATGTCTTGTGAGGTACATTCCAAAAGGGGCATTGTACTCTATAATGGGTCTAATGAGTGTTGAGTAGAGGGGAACAATGACCTCTTTTTTCCTGGATGAGAACCCTTTTATGATGAGGTGTGCCATGTAGAAGGACTTCCTGACTACTGTGGCGATGTGACTATCAAAGGAGAGACTACTGTCCACCTGGGGCCCCAAGGTCTCTTATCACACATTCAGTGTTAAGCAGATTGCTGCCTATGTGATAGTTCATGGGTACAGAGTTTTTATCAAAGTGGATGACACTGCACTTTTTGGCATTGAGCTTGAGGCCATGGCTCTGACACCAGGCATCTGTCTCAACGAGGCTCTTCTGTAGGATGTCCACATCATTTGAGGACTTGACTACGGTTCCTAGTTTGCATCTGTGAACTTCATTAGCCAGAGGCCTTCTGTGTTAGCCTGTACTTCAGAGAAGTAGATACCAAACAGGAGAAGTCCCAGGACGGAACCCTGTGGTACACCACTTGTCACTGCTTTGAGGTCAGATTTGGAGTCTGCAACTTTTACAGTGTGGGTTCTGTCAATGAGCCAGTCGGCAACCCATCTTGTGACGTAGGGATTTATACCAAGTTTAGTGAGTTTAGCTATAATTCCAGAATGGGGGATGGTGTCGCCTTGGCGAGGTCAAGATAGGCTGTGTGAACCACCTTACCCTCATCTACGGCTTTGGTGACTGCCTCAAAGAAGTCGATCAGGTTCAGGAGGCATGATCTGGCTTTCACAAACCCGAACTGGGTGGTATCCAGAGTTTGGAGGGTACAAATGTCTTTGTTTATGAGTTCCATGATGATACGTTCCATGGCCTTGCAGATCAGCTCATCAGGCTAATAGGTTGATAGTTCCTGGGATCAGTGGTGGCTCCCCCTTTGTGGAGTGGGATAGCTGTTGCTGTGCATCATTCAGTGGGCACAAAGCCTGATGTGAGGCTATTATTGAACATGGTGCTTAAGTGGGGAGCCAGTTCATTCTGAAGTTCATGTAAAACACAGTCTGGGATGTTGTCCGGTCTCATGGATGCCGTGTTTTTGTCTGTAGAGAGTGCAGCTTTTACCTGCGTAGTTGTGATTACAGGGACTCTGCATTCTTTCTGTATAGATATGAACCCTTTAGGGGGTGAGGGGGGGTAAAGTTAGCACTGAGCCTATCTGCCAGGATATTGGCAATATCGGTTGGTTCCATACTTTTCTTGCCTTTGTGCTGTAACTCAGAGCAGATCTGGGTGTTGCCATCGATATTCTTGACATAGCTATATAATGCTTTGTGGTTGCCCTTAGAATTGGTAATGATTTTGTTTTTGTAGCTAGCTTTGGAGGATCTTATAAGGGATGTCAGCTTCTTACTGAGGCTGACCAGGGAGCTCCTCCACTCATGGGATTTTACTCTCTTTTGCAACAGTTTCTTCCTTCTGTTTGTTTATGGCAGGGGACAACCAGATTGGCTTCCTTTTTTTGGAGGATAGCATCTTGGTTTTGTTTGGGATAGCATGATCCATGCACTCGTGTAAGTGCTTATAGAGTGCATTTGTGTAGGATTCAGCAGTTGTAACTGTATTGTCCATCTGCATGTGTGTCATAAAGTTCACCACTTCTGTCTTAAGAAGCATGAAGTTGGCTTTGGAGACATTTTTTACCATGGTTTCCTTAATGGGGGATGGGGGCGGGATGTGGATATCAAGGGTGATTAGCTTATGTTCGGATCAGACCAACGAGGAGTTGACTTCAGGTGTGGAACACCGGTCACTCATGTTGGTAATGAGTAGGTCTAGGATATTGTTGCCCCTGGTGGGGATGTGGATAAGTTGATCCAGAGCATTGGAGTTTATGAATTCCAGAAAGCGTTGAGGTAGGGAGTTGGTACACGAGTAGTATTCCCAGTTAATGGTGGGGTAGTTGAAGTCACCCATTATTAGGGCGTTTGGTTGAACCCTAATATTTTCCAGTACATCATGAAAAGAGGAGTGGGAATCCTGGGGCATGGTGGGGGATCTGTAGCAAGCTACAATTTGGATTGCAGTTTTGCCCAGAGTTAGTTGCACTTGGATAACCTGAGATGCATTATGCTGAGCAACTAGCCTGGAGGTGTGGATATCCTTAATGAATATGGACACACCTCCGCCTTTGGTGTTTCGGTCCAGGTTACATGGCCGAAAAGTGTGGTATGAGTTATAGCCTGGTAGTGCAGTGGTGCTCTCTGGAGCCTTGAACCAGGTCTCAGTCACTGCACAGATATCGATGTTCTCCATTTTAAGGAGTGCCTCGAGTGAGTGTATTTTGAGATTTAGACTTCTAGCATTGAGTAGCATTACCCTCAGTTTTTGCTTGCCTGTTCCTGTTACAGTGGTGAATTTTTTATTTGAACCTTGCCTAAAAAAGGCAATATATAGGGGCAGCAAGAGCCTTGGCCAGTATTCTGAATCCCAGGGGAGACAGGTGCAGGCCATCTGTGGCAAAGTATTGTGGTCTGTCGACCATGTCATCCCAAGCAGACAGATACTGGATCTCCTTAGAATAACACCAGAAGCTTAGCCATCTGTTGAGGTCAATAATTTTGTCCTTGTACTGTGGTATCATTCTGGGCGATGGCAGAATGCTACTCAGGGCTAGGGTCATACCTGCTTGGGCTACAAGATCGGAGAGCTCTTCCATGTCTCTTTTCATGTAGTCCAGGGAGGTACGTCTCAGGTCATTCACACCAACATGGACAATGACAGAGTCATATTTGTACTTGTTGTGGAATGACCTGAGTGCATGGGTTATGTGACGGATCCTGGCACCTGACAGGCAGCTGACAGTAACCTTCTCCTTGTTTAGCCTGGTGAGTGGGACATCAGTGTGCCTGACTATAGAGTCACCTATGACTAGTGTGTTGGGTACGTTGTTTTGCCTTATTGGCTGTGGTTGAGTGGCACACTGAGTCTGTGGAGGTTACTTGCATTTCTGCTTTGGAGGTCTCTGTTGCTTAGACAGATTATTATTGAGAGCCTCTGCGAATGTTTTTGTGTTACTATGTGTGGATTTGGGTGGTGTAGATTTAGTGAGACTATGTGATGAGTGTGGTGTGGTGCAAATGATTATCTTCTCCTCATGACTGTCAAGTTCAGTCTTGGTTGGAGAGAGCTTTACCTCCAGTTTGGCTAGATAAGTGCATCTCTCACAGGTTGTAGTGTTGGGTGGTAGGAGGAGAGGGTTGTCTGTGTACATGAGGCAATTTCTAAATTGCCTCAAGATGCCCAGATTCATCAGATAGGCAGAAGAGAACACTGGGAGCTGACCCTTGGACGTGCCTGAATAAAAAACTATTTTCCTCTAGATAAGTGAGGAAAGTGAGTACAAGAGCTGTTTTTCTCTAAGCAAGTGAGATAAGTAAGTACAAAAACTGTTTTTTCCTCTAGGTAATGAGGAAGGTTGAGTGCTATAGTAATTAGTAGCTTATTTAGTTTTGAACAAGTGCTGAGCACAAATAAGCAAATTTAAGTGCTAAAACTAAGAATCTGTATCTGTACTAGACGAGTTACAGGACAGAAACAAGTGCAAATGCAGGCTTTCAAATCAGAAAGTTGAGAGAAATGGAAGAGATTGCCCAAATGGCCAATAACTACAATTTCTGGGCCATAACCACTCCTTATGTGGTAGACAGGTTACCTAGTGCTTACCACTCCCACTGATAAGCTAGAAGGCTTCCCTCCAACACAGAAAGGCTTGGGGGGCTCAGACGCTTACATATAGTCCTGGATACAGCAAATCTGTATCTGGAACACTAGGTACAGGAAAGGTAGGAAACAGGCTTACAGTTTTTTTTTTTTTTTTTTTTTTTACAGAAAAGTAGCAAAAACATTTCACATGCAGTGCAAGTTAGCACACTTGAGTATGCAGCAATATTAGACCAAACACTGTTCAAAAAATGCAATTAAATTAAAAAGGACTAAAAGCAAGTGCAGAAAGAGTTTATTAGGTAGAATGTGGTAAAGAGATGGGACTGGGGGTGTTTCCCAGATCAAATCTACAGTGGGGCAGGCAACTGCAAAAGCCACCAAATTTAAACTACAAGCCAAAAAATAGGGAGGGAGAATGGGTGGGACAAAACAGTTTCAACAGAGACCTAAGCAACAACTAACAGTACAAACTCTAAAACCAAAACAATATACTCAGCTCTGTATATTTGCAGAAAGACTGGAAAGCAGTCTCTCAGAACACAGGTTCCAGAACATAAATACCAACGTTCTGTTAATTTCAAACTGAGGCAGACCTCTCCACATTACCAATGTTTCCTGAAACCAGCCTGATCTTTCTACATGTGGGATCACCAAAAACAAATCCTTCACATTCGCTGGAACCAAAATTATGTCCTCCTTGAATTCAGTCCTAGATAACAACTGAAGACAATGCCAGGAATCATCCAAAATATATCACTTATCATCAAAAAATGACAAGCTGTAAATCAACCCATTTGGCCATGGCATCAACTAACAAAGACCCAGTGAAATAGTCCTCAGCAATCTAACCATTTGATGAGACAATAAAAGTTCACAAGATCATGTGATGAGGGTGTAGGTGACCATAGCATACATCACTAAATTTATATAACCTACTCCCAAAATGCTAGGACCTCTCATTTGGTATAGTGAGCTGTGCAGGTGTAGGGAAATCCTCCCTATGAGAGTGTCAAAGTATTGTACAAGCCCCCCCCCCCCCAGCAGTGTGCTGTGTATGTTCATTTTGTGCAGTGATGCTTACAGGTAAAATGTGCAGTGACAACTGCACCTGAGTAAGCTTTTTCTTAGCACTATCGAATTCATTCATTACCAGTGGGTGATATTTTATTTTACTTTATATGAAGTTGTTTACCATGACAGAGATCTGATTTCAATGTACTAATTACAGTTTCTCCCAGGAAGTGCAGAAGATCTTACAATGCAGTAAAGATAGCTAGTGCTGAATGTCAGTCTCTGTGTTTGTGTGTCTGTTGTGTTTGGTTCCTACCGTTTTTGTCAAGCATCCAGCCTGCCAACTGAACTCAGGTCACTGGAGTCATAGTCAGGGCTTTTGCCCCTTTGTGTCATTTGAGCTGGTATCCATGATACGGAATGATGGCAACTACTTGTAAAGTGCCTGCCAAAATATAATTTTGCATTTTACATATTTCAACTATTATTATAATCCATTTAATACAAATGTAATAGTGCTGTGAGACCATGTTTTCATGAACATTTAGGTTACTACTGCTCTCCCAATTAATACACACAGACACACACACACTGTTCTAACATGCCAATTACACGTTTACTTAAGGTACAGAATACAAATGCTAGAGGTATGTAGCTAGAATGGGAATCTTTGTAGCCCTTAGCACAAGGACTGACTAAAGTGTGATAAAGAGACACAACACTGATAGTAACTTAGAAAGGGAAGTAAAGAGGATTTATACAGCAGAAATGTAAACCTTAGAACAGGAAGGCTTATAAATGCAATGAACAAATGAGTCAAATTGAAAGGATATGACAGCCCCAGCAAAAGAAAGCAATGTGTATAGTAAGGGTAATGCAGTTCAGAAGGCATAGTCAAACAATGGAATGGAAAAGTTTCTAGACAGATTTAATAGTCTGAACCATGTGTAATCAAACAGTAAACTGCATTATCCAACCAATTATGTGTGTTATTTAACTGTTATATTTCCTGTTTGAATTTATTAAATTTTTGTATTTGTTAATTGGGATAGAGCACTGATCCCAGTGGACCTTTGTCAGACCCACTCAGCCTGAGAATGCTGTCTAGTTAGGTGATTTGCACATAGTAACACAGTTAGGCAAATGGAGGGAGAGGGAATTAAATCCTGAACCACAGGAAGGAGTTCATTAACAACTAATTGCTTTAATTGTGTGCCAACTGCCAGTAAAGGAAATAGTGTCCATGTTAATACATATCAGCTTGCTGTTGTCATTCACATGTACCCTAACCTAGATCAGCAGAGTAAGTAAAATGAAGTAACCTAGACTAGATCGCTGCTGTGGCCACTATGTACTGTTACCATTGTGCATAGATACATGACTGACAAAAAGCTAGTGAATGGAAGGAAATGGTGCAGCAAATCAAAAGAATAAATCCTCAGAAATAAAAAGTACAGTTGTGTACACTTACCATAAATGTAGATGTTCGAGTGTATTCACTGTTGCCATCCTGGTTTGAAACATGAAAAAACAACATCAGCACACACCATACAAACAGCTGAAAAACCTTTATTATCAGTAAGCACTTTCACAGCAATAATGCTGCTTCTTCAGACCATTTAAAAATGCATCTTAACACATACATATAAAGAACATATACAGTTCTGTCCTATGTCTTGCCAGGATCAATAAAAAGTAAAAATTCCTGAAACAGAAATATCTGTCCCTGAAAACAGAATGTCTGCTGCTGTTGACATTTGTATCAATTGACTAGAGATTGTCAGGTAAGCATTAACACTGGTGGTTCTGAGCATCTGAAATCTAGCAGTTACATCACATGGTAACAGGACACAGACTGGATAGCCATGTCATGTCATTTTGTGAAGGGGGAGGTGGGAATTCATGCTAATGAATAACATGATGTCTCACTTCTGGGTTTTAACTCCCATTCGTTTTAATGGAAAGCTATGGGATAATTATTTTATTAGTACAATTATTGTTACAAAGGACATCTAAAGCATTCATCTTATTCAACCTGCCACATATTTTATGATTTTTAATACCAGCAGGCTATTAACCATGGTGGTTCCACACATATAATTCATTGCATCTGTGGTTGAGGAAGTGAAAATTAATGGTCTTTTGAACAAAAAATTAAAAGCATTCTTTCCTGAAAGATTATCTCAACTCTTTTTATACTCAGTAGCTGACTGGCTGCTCCAAGGTGACCTATGTCTCACCTTTTTGGGCCATGAAAGACCTAATCTTATTTGACCTTCTATTTCTTCACAAAACCCAGTGGCTCTAAAATCACCCATATTAGGGACCTAACTTTACACCAGCAAATAACCAAGACTTATTGGAGAGATAGGTTCTTATCTCAGCATATTCCCAAGTCATGGAATAAGTAAACACTACAGGTAAACAAATCATTATTTTGTCTGCCTTTAAGGCTAGTCTTGATGACTGGATGGCTAGACATAAATTTACACTTGGGATATCATGAATGGTCCTACTTGACTTAGAAGGTGGGCCCTATTAAGGACTCATAAAGGGCACCAAGAGCTTTTAAGTGTATTTGCTTAAAGGTGTATATAGCTAGGTCTCTTACGGTCCTTGCAGTTGCTTGTTCCTGTATACCTGTGTATGTCCACTTATAGACGAACAATATCAAAGCCTTCTGTAATGTATAGCAGCTATCTGAACTGTGAAATTATATCATATATATTGCCCGAAGTTGTTCCAAAATAAGAAATTTTATAGCTGTCTCCATGTTGTCAGTTAAACCACTAGCTTGATACATCTTGACATAAACGTTCAAATATTTCTGAAAAAAAAATTTAGTACACCTTTTCTGATACAAATACACAATTATGCCTTTTTCTGTAAAAAGCATAAGTTTTTGCAGCCTTTAGAGTTGAACTTTAGATGCATTGATATAATTTCTTGAATCAAAAATGTTTTACTTTCTATTAAGATCAGCAGGACACATTTTTAACTGACAGTTCAGCTAACATTTCATATATTTCAGTCTTGATCAGAATGTTTGTCAAACGGCTACACATCTTTGTCCTCCCACAAATCATTCTGTTTAGATTTCAGCGTACCTAGAGTTTGCGCTGCTGTTAAACCAAACTTGTGTAAGCTGTACTTTCAAAACAGCCATGACAAAGCTTATTGAACTATTCTTAGAAACTGTAGAACAACCAGGTGACAGTGTAGGTCAAGCCAAGGACTCACACAAATTCAATATCAGAAGAAAGGCAAATCATGCAGGCATTACAATAGCTGGTCTGATAAGCCGCATCTAGAATAGTGGACACAATCTAGTAATAGCATCCAACAGACCTTGCAGGGGGTTCACAGACATGCTCCAACATTATCATGGGGATAGGAGTATCAGCAATATTAACAGTTCACAAGGCTGGATAGAATGTGCTACGTTATCATAACAAGGGTGCTGAGAGAATGATGAAAGATGGTGGAGTGAAAATAGCATAAGGAAATTCGGCTTTAAATCCACAGCAGGGAACAATGCATGTGTCCACATCCACTGTGGTTGGTATTTCTGCGGGAAGGAAGAAAATGGAGAACCAAAATGGAAGCAATTTGGGTTGGTGACAAAATGACCCAAATTCATGCTATGACCAAGGAAGGACATTCTGATATTTCTTCTGTAAAAGACTAGCATTTCTGTGGAAGATGAGCCCCTGCCAGCTCTGGACAAAATGCAGACACTTCCAGGGTAGGAAATGTTTATGTCTCATCTGAAAATCGTATCATTTTAGCCATTAGATTTTGTTACAATTTATACACACATTTACTTATATTGATAATGCATTTGGATCCAGAAAGGTCTTCTTCGGTAACATTGTCAAATTAAAAAGGGATGTGTACTTGAGCTAAACCTCTTCAACAATGTACTGGTCACAACAATCCTTACTTTTATCAAACAGCCATTTCAGATACAGATATCACTTGGCTTTTCCAATAATGTTTTTTCCATTTCTCTATGCTGTAAAAGGTAAATACCATTGTATAGTAGTAGATTTATTTCATTCTATGATACCACACTGTGTTGATTTCTGACTTGCCTGAGAATTTCAACCTACTTGCAACTTAGCAATCTGAAAATATTTTAACCAATGACTATGCATATTTTTTAAGAGTAATGTCATAAATACAGAAACTTGCAGGAAATACGCTGAATGTTGTTAGGAAACTCATAGGTTTTGACATGCGTTAAATTCTAAGATAAAACCAGGAACCACAAGTGAAATATGTCTGGCAAGGCTGAAATATTCTGATTAATGTCTCATTAAGTTCTTATGCGAAACACATGGACTGCATTAGTTAAATGGTGAATGAACTGATATGTTTCAAATGACCCAGTTATCAGAAAGAAATGTATGACTTACTGAGGTCAGGAATTTTACATAGATTAAATTATATGCAGAGCCAAATAGGCACAGACTTATTAAGCTATCTGCTATGTTATCTGACCATAAATTAGCAATATAATCTTAATTAAATCAACATTTACGTGGTATTACGTGATGATATCCATTAGTTAAGAAAACTGTTACAGTTTATAATTTAAGCTATATGGCATATTTGTAGCTGTACGGTTGTAATTTTTAGGTAGCATGTCAAAACAATAGCCTAAATGTTCTACATTCATTCTGCAGTTTATATCATAGACTTTTCTTTACTGACCTTATACACAGATGATATACATTAGAAAGCACTTAGAGATAAATATTTTATTTGGTGGTGGTATAATGACTTAGACCTGCATATGAAATCATAAAGAAAAGCTAAGATATGAGCTATAAATGTTCCAGTCGAGATCTCCGGCGCTCAGCTTCTTACTCTGTTCTACAGATATGCAATGAGGTAATGTGAAAATTTTGCAGGAGTTTGAACAGATTAAGATGTTTGTTTTTTCAGGTCCATGGAAACAAATGAACATAAAAAATAACCAATCAGTTGGGTGTTAGCATATATTTATTTGTTATTTATGGTAAATACAAAATTTTAAAAGGCAGGATTTCACATTTTAATAAGAATAAACAGACTACACAACATGAAAAAAATAACACAAAGAAACTTCAACTTCAGCCAAAGGACATGGTCTGTTTTATACCATTCTGGTGTGCAGAAGTAGGAGTCAGTGGTTCAGTTGCTAGGGTTGAGGCAATATGAAATACTTCTTTCTGCTACTAAAAGTTCCCTTTTTTCAGTCATGCTGCTTGTATTCCTAAACTCGGGCAAGAGTTTTACTATCAGTCTGCAAAAGTGAAAGGCTAGGCATCTGTAACATCTGTACAGTGTCACTGGATGTAGCTGATGGTATCAGCTTGTGTTCTTGAAAAAAAATTTTCATAGGATGTTCACTGCGAGTTTATTTTTTATTAGTAGTAGGTAGACAGCTCAGGAGCTAAGGTGATCAGTGGGATGTTGGGGAGAGGGTTAGGAGTACAAACAGAAGCCTGAAGAATTAAAGACTTAACAGAATTTTCTTTATACGTAGCAGAGCTCTGTGGTTGTGAATTATTTTGAACATCAAAGAGGATGAGATGCTAAATATATTTGCTGTGAGAATAGGAGCAAATGGATGGGGAAATGAATGGTGGGAGGGAACTGACATGGATAAAACTGGAGAGGAGAATAGCACTTTAGGAGAAAAAAGGAAGAACGTATATTTTTTTGTCGAAATCCTTTTTACTGATGCATGCTAGAATATTTTCTAACATTGTTAAGCATAAAACAGAACGTGTGTCTTAAACTTTCTAAACAAGAAACCAGCAATAGCAAACTATATACTATAGTTACACTAATATACTTTATGAAAATAGACATAAGAGCTGGAACAAATGACCAGGCATCTACATGAGCTACATATGCATGGCTGCTAATATGAGCACATATGTTACATATAATATTTTAAATACATAACATCTTTTTAAATAAAATAGATGTTATTATACAGCAAGATGAAAATTGTACAACATAAACAGAATGTAAAAGCAGCTTGCTAATAAAAAATGTGATGGAATCTGAGACAAGTAATAATCATAAGTTTAAATCAAAATTTGAGAAATTATTTTCCAGTACTACATGTATTCCAATGATTTAGGTTTAGGTCTTGGGAAAATTTTTGTACAAACTCCAATGTATTTTGAAACTGTTTTAATAAAATCCTTTCAAAGACACATAACCCATTTTAACCAATTTAGAATAATGTAAAAAAGAATGGGTTGCTCTGTGCAGATGACAGGAGAGTAGTGACCTCAAGTGGGATTGTTTAAGTACCTTGGGGTCTTGTTCATGAGTGAATGTAAATGGGAATGGCAGCTTGGGAAAGCTATGTTAAGCAATCATTCCTTTGTGTTGTTGCCTAAACTGTTAAGCAATGGCACTTTATTATGATATTCTCTGTAAAATAATGTTCTTAAAATAGCTGTTAAGCAGTATCTCTAATTGTATTTTACTGTTTTGTTCTTAAATTCTGTCTCTCGTATTTCATAAATGGAGTCTTCTAAAACAGTTATTAATGTGCATGTCAAACTTAAGTTGGTCATCAATGGTGACACCTAAGAGCTTAGTGCTAGATTCTACCTGAATGGGAGTGTTATTAAGAGAGAATATGGAGATGGGGGATTTAATATTATTAAAATTTTTGGATCGGAAGAGTAACATCTTTGTTTTTTTGGGTTAAGGATGAGATGGTTATTGGAGAGCCATGTTTCAACTGAGTTAAAGGATGTCCGAGTAGCTGAGAGGAGCTCGGAGGGTCAGTTGGCAATGGAGATGACTAAGGATGCCTGAGGACAAGAATTATAGTACTGATTAGTAAAGATATTAAAAAGTGAAGGCCAAAGGATAAATCCTTGAGGGACACCCATTTTTACAAGGAGAAGAGGAGACAGTGCAGAGTGCCACCTCACTGATTAAGACCTGTCAGAAATGTAGCTAGAGAACCATGCAACAGTATCAGTAGTCTGACGAATAATGATAAATGATGATGCTTGTTAATGGGGTAGTTCAGAAATCCCAAAAAGCATTTACAGTCATGACACAGACTCACTGCAGTAAATCATGTTTAAAAATGTAGTAACAACATTTACAACATATTTAAATTAATTGCATATATATTACATGCGGGTTACTTGTAGATTGGAAATGTGCTATTAGAGTGAAAATGTTTTGAATAAATTACATTTATGTTATAAGAACTTACAACTCCTATACTTAATAAATTATTTTTATACATATATGCTACTCCAAAATTATTCAGAGTAGAGAATACAAACAATATATGGTTTAAAGGGTGAATTACTTAGGCTAAGAATTACGCAGAGTTTGGAAGTATTTACATTATCCCTATATTTAAAGGGGTGTTTTGAATCAGTTTGATCAACAACATTTATTAAATTATTTGGAGTTTCAGTACCAAGTTTAAGGATCCAGATTAATAAATGGTGTTTCTCCATAGCTGAGACTACTTTTACTCTATGAAGGACTGCAGTATCGTTGGCCTGTGTTTTTTCTTTTTATTTAGTAGTAAACTGTGCATATGAATGACAAATATAAGGATCATGGAATGTGAAACTGAGAATTACTTTCAAATGACAACACGGCAGAAGAAATCTCCATTTCTCTAAAAAACAGCAACCTATGAGTTTATCATATTTAGTTCATAGGTTTATAGGTTCGTACTAGGCTATCTGCCCTAAGGCATTTATAAGCCTAGCCAGAGTGTATGTGGCTTACACCACCCCTTAGGATGAGAATACTATGCCCTTTTAGGGTTTAGTTTACTATGCCTCTGTCTAGTAGTGACACAGAGATGACCCCCGGGGTAAACCTACGATCTCCCATCCACTCGTCGAGATTTCTCTTGAATAGAGTCAGTGAGGGGCTCTGCCTAACATGGACTGGGATTCTGTTCCAGAGTGTAGGGAGCCTCTGGGTTATGAATCTGTCCCTCCAGCACATCCTATTTATTTCTGTGTTGAGGTTTAAGTCACTTGTTCTCATGGCTCTGATGGATTTGGATTTTCTGAGGTGGAGCATGTCCATTAATTCAGGATTGGACATGGCCTTGTACGTCAGGCACAGATCACCTCTGAGTAGGCGGCATGCGACTGAATAGAGCTGGAGTTTTTTCAGTCGGGCAGCATATGACATATGTTTAAGACCCTTTATCCTCTTGGTGAGGAACTTTTGGGGGTTTTCCAACTGCTGCAGGAGTCGGGTGAGATACATCCCAAATGGGGCATTGTACTCAATCATTGGCCTGATAAGAGAAGAGTACAGGGGCACAATGACCTCTCTTGATCTAGATGTAAAACCCTTCATGATAAGGTGGGCAATATAGAAGGTCTTCCTAACCACTTTGGCAATGTGAGTGTCAAATGAGAGGTTACTGTCAACCTGGGTCTCTAGGTCCCTGATTACCTCTTCCGTACTTAATGGATTACCGCCTATGTGGTAATTTGTCGGTACCTTGTTTTTCCCAAAGGGTATGACTATACATTTTTTGGCATTCAGCTTAAGGCCATGGCTCTGGCACCAATTATCCATTTCTATGAGGCCTCTCTGAAGGATGCTTGTGTCCGCTGAAGTATCAATTATGGCGCCCAGTTTGCAGTCATCTCCGAACTTTGTCAGCTACAATCCTCCTATGTTTGCCTGTACCTCGGAAAAATAAATGCCGAAGAAGAAGGGTCCCAGGACTGAGCCCTGTGGGACACTGCTTGCGACTGGCTGAGAGTCTGACATAGCTCCAGCAACTCTGACCCTGTGGGTTCTGTCCTTGAGCCAGTTTGCAACCCATCTTGTGACATATGGGTTTACATTTAAGCTGGTGAGTTTGTCTATGATGCCCGAGTGGGGTATTGTGTCAAAGGCTTTTGCAAGGTCAAGGTAGGCTGTGTGAACTGCCTTATCCTCATCAATGGCCTTAGTGACTGTTTCAAAAAAGTCGACCAAGTTCAAAAGGCAGGATCTGCCCTTGACAAAGCCAAATTGGGTAGGGTCCAATGTCTGTAGGTCCCCAATGTCTTTGTTTATGAGTTCCATAATGATCCTCTCCATAGCTTTGCAGACCAGGCTCGTCAAGCTTATGGGGCGGTAATTTCCAGGGTCCGTAGAAGCACTGCCTTTGTGAAGTGGGACCACTGTTGCCGTACGTCACTCTTTGGGTACGTATCCTGTAGTAAGGCTAAGATTAAACAGCAGCCTTATGTGTGGGTTTAGTTCCTCTTGGAGTTCATGTAGCACACAGCCCGGGACACCATCCGGTCCCATTGATGCTGTGTTTTTAGCTTTAGAGAGGGCGACTCTCACCTGGACATCTGAGATGTTAGGGAGGCTACACTCTGCTGGGATAGTTATTTCTCCTTTTGGAGGGGAGGGGGAGGAGAAATTTGCACTGAACCTGTCTGCCAGAATGTTGGCAATGTCAGTGGGTTCAGTGTATTTTGTGTCATTTTGGACTAACTCTGAGCATATCTGGGAGTTTCCACCCAGGTTTCTAACATAGCTAAAGAAGGCCTTGTGATTGTCTTTTGTGCCATTTGCGATTTTTCTCTCAAAGTTGGCCTTGGATGATTTTATGAGTGATCGTAGTTTTTTGCTAGTACTGATCAGAGACGCCTTCCCTTTTAGGGATTTTGCTCTGTCGTGTAGTAGCTTCCTCCTCCTGTTGTAAAGTTTGTTTATGGCTGGGGTCCACCAGACCAGGCGCCTGCCTTTGGGGGAATGGGTCTTGGTTTTATTTGGGATTGCATGATCCATGCATTCTTGAAGGTGCCCATAGAAGGCATTTGCAAAGGATTCAGCAGTGTGGGTTGTGGTTTCCACTGGCCCAGGGGCCTTGAAGGATACCA
This sequence comes from Protopterus annectens, assembly GCF_019279795.1. Classification (NCBI taxonomy): domain Eukaryota; kingdom Metazoa; phylum Chordata; order Ceratodontiformes; family Protopteridae; genus Protopterus; species Protopterus annectens. The sequence continues at coordinate 367,767,066 of NC_056727.1, read as the reverse complement.
CTTCAGTCTTAAGAAGTGTGAAGTTTGCTTTTGAGAAGTTATTCACTGTGGTCTTTTGTGCAGGGGGGGGGGGCGGGATGTGGATTTCCAGTGAGATTAATTTATGGTCTGATCTTACCAAAGAGGGATATACTTCCGGTGTGGAGCATTTTGTCCCCGTGTTTGTGATGATCAGGTCTAGTATATTGTCTCCTCTTGTGGGAATGGTGACTAGTTGTTCCATTGCATTTGAGTTTATGAATTCTAGGAACCTTTGGGCTAGGGTGTTGGGGCTTGAGTAATGTTCCCAGTCTATGTTTGGGTAGTTGAAGTCTCCCAAAATGATGGTATTTGGAGAGACATTCATACTCTCCAGTGTCTTCAGGAAGGCTGTGTGGGGTTCCTGAGTTTGAGAGGGTGGTCTGTAGCATGCTACAAACTGTAAGGCAGTTTTGCCTATGGTTAGTTGCACCTGGATAGTCTCCGATGCTTCGTGCGTTGCCACTAACCTGGAGGTGTGGGTATCTTTGATGAAAATGGATACTTCCCCTCCTTTTGTGGTTCGGTCCAAGTTTTGGGGCCGGAAAGCATGATATGAGGTAAAACCTGATAGTGGTGGGGTGCTCTCAGGAGCCTTGAACCAGGTTTCAGTCACTGCACAGACATCGATGTTCTCCATACTGAGGAGGGCTTCGAGGGCGTGCATCTTGAGGTTTAGACTTCTGGCATTGAGCAGCATTACCCTTAGTTTTTTTCACTTGTGTTTTCTAGGGAGGTAGGTTTGTCATTTGAGCCTTGCCTAAAAAGGCACTATGGGGTGGCAAGAGCCTTGGCCAATATCCGGAAGCCCAGGGTGACAGGTGCAAGCCATCCCTTGAAGCATCGTGGCTTGTCAAGCATGTCATCCCAAGCAGACAGACATTGGATCCCCTTAGAATGACACCAGTAATTAAGCCAATTGTTAAAACTGATCATTTTGTCTTTGTACTGTGGCATCATTCTTGGTGAGGGTAAGATGCTGCTCAGGGTCAGGGTCATACCGGCCTGGGCTACATAATCAGAGAGCTCCTCTATGTCTCTTTTCATGTAGTCCAGGGAGGTACGTCTCAGGTCATTCACACCGGCATGTACAATGACTGAGTCATATTTGTACTTGCTGTGGAGTGACCTGAGTGCTTGTGTTATGTGGCAGATTCTAGCTCCCGACAGGCAGCTTACTTTGACCTTTTCCTTGTTCAGTCTGTTGAGCGGGACGTCAGTGTGTCTGACTATGGAGTCACCTATTACAAGTGTGTCTGGCATGTTGTTTGGCCTTAAGGGCTGTGACTGTTTAGCACAATGACTTTGTGAACTATGTGTTGCATGTGCTATGTCTTGAGGTGGTGGTTGCTTGGGTGTCTGCTTTGGAGGCCTCTGTTGTTTTGGTAGATTTTTAATCAGTGCCTCCGAGTATGTTTTTGTGTGTTTATGTGTTTGGTTTGCTGTTGTGATAGTTCTATGTGAGACTGGGTTTGTGGTGTGCGTGGTTACCTTCTCCTCCTGACTGGTCTTGCCAGTACTGAATTGAGAGAGCTCAGCCTCCAGTTTGGCTATATAGTTGCATCTCTCGCATATATTTGTATTTGTTGGGAGGAGGAGAGGGTTGTCTGTGTACATGAGGCAATTGTAACATTGCCTCAAGATTCCCAGATTCACCAGCTGAACAGGAGAGGACGCCAGCAACTGACCCTTCGACATGCTAGAAATAGTGAAAAAGATTGCTGTGTAACTGAGTCAGAAAGGACCTATAGGGAGATGTGCACTCAACAGAATTTAGGTGAATGAAGTACTTTCTTTTGTTTAAGTGTGCTTTACCTGTATAAAAATGCTTTAGGAGCAAGTGCTGAGCTTTTCAGATAGAGTATAGGCTGTTTAGATTGCAAGTAGAACAGTTCTAAGGGAAAAATTGAAGAGCAGACTTGGCGGAGCCAGAAAAAGTTTAACCTTGTTTAACCGCGCTATGCGACAGCAAGAAAGCGTGCAAAGGCGGATTTTAAGCAGTGAACTACAAAAGAGCAGATTTAAAAATAAATGCAGTAATCAGAAAAAAAACAGTTCAGGCTAGTTTAAAGTAAGCAACAGAAGCTATTTCCAGTGGAAAAAAAACAAATATACTTAAATCCAGAAGGTAGTCGCTTTTTCGAGTTCCTTGCTGCTAGGACCACTCTGTAAACCCACGTGGAGCTTGTCTGAGCAGTATAGCCAGAAAAAAATGCCCAGAGGTGGATTTTAAGCAGTGAACTACAAAAGAGCTAGGAATGGTCCCAAACAACCAATTACTACAGCTTCTTGTGCTGAGGTCACTTCCCCCAAGGACAGGTAGGCTGCTCAAGGCTCCCCACTCCCACTGGTGAGCAAAGAAACTTCCTTCTATCCAAGTAAGGTAATGGACTACACAGAAATTACACCACAACCCAGAATACAGCAATGCCTGTATACTGGTCTAAACTAGTCGAGAAAGGCGGGAAAACAAGGATTATTTTTTTTTGTTTGTTTTTTTTGTAGAAATACACAGAAAATGCAGAGACAGTGATAAATTAGTTACACAGGCTAGCACACTTCAGTGGGCAGCCTCCACAGTTAAATTAAACAAACAAACAAGCAAACTTTCGATTAAATTCGACTAAATGTAACTTTAAGTGCAGATTTAAAAATAAATGCAGTAATCAGAAAAAAACAGTTCAGGCTAGTTTAAAGTAAGCAACAGAAGCTATTTCCAGTGGAAAAAAGCAAATATACTTAAATCCAGAAGGTAGTCACTTTTTTCGAGTTCCTTGCTGCTAGGACCACTCTGTAAACCCATGTGGAGCTTGTCTGAGCAGTATAGCCAGAAAAAAATGCCCAGAGGTGGATTTTAAGCAGTGAACTACAAAAGAGCTAGGAATGGTCCCAAACAACCAATTACTACAGCTTCTTGTGCTGAGGTCACTTCACCCAAGGACAGGTAGGCTGCTCAAGGCTCCCCACTCCCACTGGTGAGCAAAGAAACTTCCTTCTATCCAAGTAAGGTAATGGACAACACAGGAACTACACCACAGCCCAGAATACAGCAATGCCTGTATACTGGTCTAAACTAGTCGAGAAAGGCGGGAAAACAAGGATTATTATTTTTTTTTGTAGAAATACACAGAAAATGCAGAGACAGTGATAAATTAGTTACACAGGCTAGCACACTTTAGTGGGCAGCCTCCACAGTTACATTAAACAAACAAACAAGCAAACTTTCGATTAAATTCGTCTAAATGTAACTTTAAGTGCAGATTTAAAAATAAATGCAGTAATCAGAAAAAAACAGTTCAGGCTAGTTTAAAGTTAGCAACAGAAGCTATTTCCAGTGAAAAAAAAGCAAATATACTTAAATCCAGAAGATAGTCGCTTTTTCAAGTTCTTTGCTGCTAGGACCACTCTGTAAACCCACGTGGAGCTTGTCTGAGCAGTATAGCCAGTAATAGAATAGAAGGATCTTTTGGGTGTGGGAAGCTTTACCATATACCAGTGAAACAAAAAAGCTCATGTAGTGTTGAACCCAAGCAGGTTCCCTACTGAATACTTTATAGTGTTGTTAAATGATTAAACTTTTAACTATTCAAAAAACTCCAGCCAGCAAACATAGTTTAAAATAATTTAATTCGGTTTAAATTGTAGGCACAAAAAGGGCTAAATGCTTTCATTCTCTGGAAATTCAGAACTTCATCAGAACCCTGAATCAAATTAACATTTAAATATATAACGCTACCAATCTGCCTCAACATTCTAATGCGCAACCTCCCTGTAAACCACCCTGCCAACTGCCCTCTCCACTGCATAGTGCTGAAATCTCTCTACACCCAGCAGATCCTCTGCTTAACTGCTCCTGCACCCAATAGCTATACTGAGCCTCAAGATCACAATGCTACCAATCTGCCTCAACATTCTAATGTATGTTAATCTCCAAACTTTATATTGTATACTTCCCAAATGGCTCTCTGCACACCACCATAACTCACAAATATCTCCCACCTAGTCATTCCTCTTTCTAGCTGCTCTACTCCCAATGCTAACTGCCCTCAAGCTGCCACATATTTCTGGATAAACTAATCTCCCTTCCTATCCCTAATCCATCTGGCACTCAGCCCACTCCTCTACTGACCCTTCCTCAATCTCTCTGACTTTTCTTCCTACTCACCTATAATGCTCTCTTTTCCTTTGTTGTATCGAAATGATCTCTGTACTGCTGCTACTTTTTTCTGTTTCCCTAGACCTTCTTTCCCTCTACTCAAGCTCACTATTACTTTTTTGCCTCATCTAAATCTCTCTCCTACATAATTGCCTCTTTAAACTTCCCTCCTGTTACTACTTTTCCCTCTCCTTGTTTCCCATCATCATTTTTTTCTCTCTTTCACAACTTTAACCTTATATAAATTCACTTGACTACACTGCTTTGCATCCACTGTTTTGTTTTCTTTCGCAAACAGCTCCAGCTGGGTATAGCCCTACTCTGTTTGTCTTCGCTATGCTCAGGCTCACTCTGCTCCTCTACCTTACCCCCATTCCCACCCACCCCCACAACAATTACATTTATACCTACCTAAACTCCTCTCTTAGAATTTATCCTCCATTAAATCTTATCACACTTTCCTCCCACACCTTATCATTCTACATCCCCTACCCAGCCTAACCCATTACACATGCACATTACCATACTACCACACACTATATTCTTCTAGCATGTTTCACTATAGATAGGGTCTATATTAAAACAACGAACATCCATTACATCGAATACCAAAACAGTGACATGTATTACTCAAACCAAGAAAATACAAAACGCACTAAACCACAAAATTTAAAATATCGAACGTTCATAGTCGGCCAACCCCACCACACGCTACATACTACCTACCCAAACAAAATAAATAAACCGCATACATACACTAACCAAACCCTACTCCTAACCAAACCCTACTCCTAACCCTAAAGTAAAGCACCAAAACTCAACTTCTAACACTACACTAAACCCCACATACACAACTATCTATGCACTACCCTTAACCCCTCCCTAAACCTAAGGTCCGTAACTACCGCACTCTTCCCCTACGGAGATATACCCAAACAAAATAAATAATACACAAATACATTTAACAAAACCCTACTTCTAACACTACACTAAATCTTACGCACATTACCTACCTATACACTTACCTTAACCCACACCCTAACCCTAAGGTCCGTAACTATCGCACACTTACCTTACAGAGCTATACCACAGACGGGCCAACCAAACCACTTCTACATTCTGAATTTCACATTTTTGCACATTCGATGATTATGTATTTCACTCAGTATGTGTTGATGATTTTGTATTCGCGTAAACAGAGTTTCGACAATCTAATAGGAACCCCTATAGATCAGCCAGACTCCCACTCATTGCCCTAACACTCAGTCTTCTCATACATATCACATCACTAAAGCCCCAAAACCTCCCCCAGTAGAAAAATCTAGCATATCCAATACTTCCCTAGAAGCAAAAACAGATACCTTATCTAATATAGTATCCACCCAATATGATAACAGCATACTATTATACACCAATTTAAAATCCTATATAACTCCCCTCAACTAACACCCCACCCCTTAGCAAAAGTGAAACAATTACACAAGACCACCCTCCTCAACCACCACACCAAATTCTACTCCTACTTAGCCCAATGTGGTGACATCCATCCCAATCCAGGACCCACTTCTAAGATCTCTTCCCCCCCAAAAATCTATTTTTAGTCACTCTTAATCTGTGCAGCATCTGAAACAAAGCTACTGAACTCCACATGTGGCTCTTCCAACACTACCCGGACATACTAGTAGACACTGAAACCTGGCTCAAACCACATAATAATGATAAAGATACTGAACTACTCCCACCAAGTTATAACATAATAAGAGGAAACTGAACCCATAAAAAGGGGGAGGTGTCTTAATCTATCCCAGCACTCTCACTTTACTCCCATATCTCAAACCTATCCCTTCATTTTGTACTGGTGAAATTCTCTTAGACTCCTTAAAAATCAGTAAAACCAAACAAATATACATTGTAGTCCTATATATTCCACCATGGAACAATATCCCTATACTAGAAGACATCCTAACCTGGATCTCTAAAAACATATCCAATAAAACCATCATTATGGGAGAAATCAATGTTAACTGGCAAAACCTAAACTCTGACTACTCCACCAACAGCATAAACCTACATGGTTTTACTCAACTCATCTCCACTCCAGCTAGAATTCTAAACAATAACAACCAAGATACTATTCTTGAATGGATCCTGGTTACAGATCCCTAAAAAAACTACAACTCAGGAGCCCAACCAGGTAGCTTAAGTGACCACCTACACACACACACAGAACCATGACCCATAACCCCAAAAAACACATCTATAAAACCTCCCACAATTTGTCTAACATCACCCAACACCACTTTAATTCAATACTAAAATCAATAAACTGGTCAATACTAAAAACTCTACCCTTAGATGAGGTCATCAGCCACTTCAACAAAATATTTCTGGATACCCCTAACAACCTATCCCCACTCTGCACATAAAGGATAAAAAATAATCATGCTCCCTGGCTAACCAAACCTACCAAAAAATGACTAGTAACAAGAGATAAACCCTTGCAAGAATAGCAAAGAACCAAAAATGACCTAGAGTACCAAAAGTATAAACAGCTATGAAATCAAGCAAAAAGACAGATAAACAATGATAAGAAGCATTATTTCTCCCAGTAGCTAATCTCCCATAAAAACAACCCAAACAAATTCTGGCACACCATTTCTCAACTCCTCACCCATGGGACCATAAAAAAAAACATCTCCTGCCACTGATAAACCACATTCCAAATAGCAGAAACATTTAACACGTGCTTTATCAACAGCATACTCAGTTTACTCAGTTATTCCAACAAACCCTGCAACTCGCACACCATGAACAACCCAAACCCTCCAAAACTAATATAAAACACTCCTCCTCTTCTTCTTTTCTCCCACAGGACTCACCTACAACTGACCAACAGCCTTCTCTCTTTACTCTCCAACCTGTACCCACTCAACATAGGTTCATAGGTTCATAGGTTCATACTAGGCTATCTGCCCTAGGGCATTTATAAGCCTAGCCAGAGTGTGTTTGGCTTTCGCCACCCATTTTAAATTAATTTTGCTATGCCCTTTTTCGAGGTTAGTATACCGTGCCTCTGTGTAACAGTGACACAGAAGTGATACCCGGGGTAAACCTACGATCTCCCATCCACTCATCAAGATTCCTCTTGAAGAGAGTCAATGAGGGACTCCGCCTAACCTGGACTGGGATTTTATTCCAGAGTGAAGGGAGCCTCTGGGTTATGAATCTGTCCCTCCAGCATGTCCTATTTATTTCAGTACTGAGGTTCAAGTCTCTCAAGTGCGTAGCTCGATGGGATTTGGATTTTCTGTGGTGCAGCATGTCCATTAATTCCGGGTTGGACATGGCTTTATACGTCAGGCACAGATCACCTCTGAGCAGGCAGTATGCCACTGAGTAGAGCTGGAGTTTCTTTAACTGGGCAGCATATGGCATCTGTTTGAGCCCTTTGATCCTCTTGGTGAGGTACTTTTGGGGTCTTTCCAGTTGCTGCAGGAGTCTGGTAAGGTACATCCCAAAAGGAGCACTGTACTCAATTATGGGCCTGATGAGGGATGAGTAAAGAGGCAAGAAACTAAGGGTAATGCTGCTCAATGCCAGAAGTCTAAATCTCAAAATGCACGCACTCGAGGCCCTTCTCAGTATGGAGAACATCGATGTCTGTGCTGTGACTGAAACCTGGTTCAAGGCTCCTGAGAGCACCCCGGCACTATCAGGTTTTACCTCATATCATGCGTTCCGGCCCCATAACCCAGACCACACCACAAAAGGAGGGGGTGTATCCATATTCATCAAGGATACCCACCCCTCCAGGTTGGTGGCAATGCACGAAGCATCGGAAACCATCCAGGTGCAATTAACCATAGGCAAAACTGCTCTACAATTTGTAGCATGCTACAGGCCACCCTCTCAAACTCAGGAACCCCACACAGCCTTCCTGAAGACACTGGAGGGTATAAATGTATCTCCAAACACTATTATATTGGGTGACTTCAACTACCCGAATATAGACTGGGAACATTACTCAAGCCCCAACTTTCTAGCCCAAAGGTTCCTGGAGTTCATAAATTCAAATGCCATGGAACAACTAGTCACCGTTCCCACAAGAGGAGAAAATATACTAGATCTCATCATCACAAACATGGGGACAAAATGCTCCACACCGGAAGTATATCCCTCATTGGTGAGATCAGATCACAAACTAATCTCACTGGAAATCCACATTCCCCCACCCCAAACAAAAGACCACAGTGAAGAACTTCTCTAAAGCAAACTTCACACTACTCAAGACTGGTGTGGTATCCTTCAAGGCCCCCGAGCCAGTGGAAACCACAACCCAAGCTGTGGAAGCCCTTACAAATGCCTTCTATGAACACCTCCAGGACTGCATGGATCAGGCAATCCCTAATAAAACCAAGACTCTTTCCACTAAGGGCAAACGTCCAGTCTGGTGGACCCCAGCCATAAACAAACTTTACAATAAGAGGAGAAAGCTGTTACATGATAGAGCAAAATCCATAAAAGAGAAGACACCCTTGATCATTATTAGTAAAAAAATACGAGCACTCATAAAATCATCCAAGGCCAACTTTGAGAGAAAAATTGCCATAGATTCAAAAGACAATCATAAGGCCTTCTTCAGCTATGTTAGAAACCTGGGTGGAAACTCCCAGATATGCTCAGAATTAGTTCAAAATGATACAAAAATCACTGAACCCACAGACATTGCCAACATACTGGCAGACAGGTTCAGTGCAAACTTCACCCCCTCTCCCCCCCCAAAAGGAGAGATAACTATCCCAGCGGAGTGTAGCCTCCCAGACATCTCAAATGCACAGGTGAAAGCTGCTCTCTAAAGCTAAAAACACAGCATCAATGGGACCGGATGGTGTCCCCAGCTGTGTGCTACACGAAATCAATGAGGAACTAAACCCGCATATAAGGCAGCTGTTTAATCTTAGCCTTACCACAGGATACGTGCCCAAGGAGTGGCGTGACGGCAACTGTGGTCCCACTCCACAAAGGCGGTGCCTCTACGGACCCTGGTAATTACCACCCCATAAGCTTAACAAGCCTGGTCTGCAAAGCTATGGAGAGGATCATAATGGAACTCATAAACAAAGACATAGGGGACTTGCAGACATTGGACCCGACCCAGTTTGGCTTTGTCAAGGGCAGATCATGCCTTTTGAACTTGGTCGACTTCTTCAAAACAGTCACCAAGGCCATTGATGAGGGAAAGGCAGTCCATACAGCCTACCTTGACCTTGCAAAAGCTTTCGACACAATACCCCACTCGGGTATTATAGAGAAACTTACCAGCTTAAATGTAAACCCATATGTCACAAGATGGGTTGCAAACTGGCTAAAGGACAGAACCCACAGGTTTAGAGTTGCTGGCGCCATGTCAGACTCCAAGCCGGTCACAAGTGGTGTCCCACAGGGCTCAGTCCTTGGCCCCCTGTTGTTCGGCATCTACTTCTCTGAAGTACAGGCAAACATAGGAGGACTATGGCTGGCAAAGTTTGCAGATGACTGCAAACTGGGCGCCATAGTGGAATGTACATCGGACACAGATATCCTTCAGAGGGGTCTCACGGAAACTGATAGCTGGTGCCAGAGCCATGGCCTGAAGTTAAATGCCAAAAAATGTATAGTCATACCCTTCGGGGAAAAACAAGGTAACCCCAAGCTACCATATAGTGGGCAATCCATTAAGCACAGAAGAGATTATCAGGGACCTGGGGACCCAGGTTGACAGTGGCCTTTCTTTTGACACTCACATTGCTAAGTGGTTAGAAAGACCTTCTACATTGCCCACCTGATCATGAAGGGATTCACATCCAGATCAAGTGAGGTCATTGTTCCCCTGTACTCTTCACTTATCAGACCAATGATCGAGTACAATGCCCCATTCAGGATGTATCTCACCCGACACCTGCAGCAATTGGAGAGACCCCAAAAGTTCCTCACCAAAAGGATAAAGGGACTCCAAAATCTGTCATATGCTGCCAGACTGAAGAAACTCCAGCTCTATTCAGTCGCATACCGCCTGCTCAGAGGTGACCTGTGCCTGACATACAAGGCCCTGTCCAACCCGGAATTAATGGACATGCTCCACCTCAAAAAATCCAAATCTACCAGATCCACTAGAGCAAGCGACTTAAACCTTAGCACGGATATAAATAGGACATGCTGGAGGGATAGATTTGTCACCCAGAGACTCCCTATGCTGTGGAATAAAATCCCGGTCCATGTGAGGCAGAGCACCTCGCTGGCTCTGTTCAAGAGAAATCTTGACCTGTGGATGGGAGATCGTAGGTTTACTCCAGGAATCATCTCTGTGTCACTGCTGTACAGAGGCACAACAAACTAATGGGCACAGTATTTTTTAACATAAGGGGTGGCGTAAGCCACAAAACTTTGGGCTAGGCTTATAAATGCCTTAGGGCAGATAGCCTAGTATAAACCTATGAACCTATGAACCTATGATGACCTCCCCTGATCTAGATGTGAATCCCTTCATGATTAGGTGGGCTATATAAAATGTTTTTCTTACCACTTTGGCCACGTGGTTGTCAAATGAGAGATTGCAATCAACTTGGGTCCCCAGGCCCCTAATTACCTCTTCTGTACTTAATGGATTACCAACTATGTGGTAATTTGTGGGCACTTTGTCTTTGCCAAAGGGGATGACTATACACTTTTTGGAGTTTAGCTTGAGGCCATGGCTCTGGCACCAGTTATCTGTTTCTATGAGGCCCTTTTGGAGGATGCTTGTGTTGGCTGGAGAGTCGATTATGGCGCCCTGTTTGCAGTCATCTGCGAACTTGGTCAGCCACTGTCCTTCCGTGTTGGCCTGTACCTCCAAGAAATATATACCGAACAAGAGAGGTCCCAGGACTGAGCCTTGTGGGATGCCACTTGTAACTGGTTTGGAGTCTGACATGGCTCCAGCAATTCTAACCATGTGGGTTCTGTCCTTGAGCCAGTTTGCAACCCATCTAGTGACATAGGGGGTTTATATTTAAGCTGGTGAGCTTATCTATAATGCCCAAGTGGGGTATTGTATCGAATGCTTTTGAGTGGTCCAGGTAGGCTGTGTGGACCACCTTCGCCTCGTCAATGGCCTTGGTGACTGTTTCAAATAAATCAACCAGGTTTAAGAGGCAGGATCTGCCCTTAACAAAGCCGAACTGGGTAGGATCCAGTGTCTGTAGGTCCCCAATATCTTTATTTATGAGGTCCATGATGATCCTTTCCATAGCTTTGTAGACCAAGCTAGTCAGGCTTATGGGGCAATAGTTTCCAGGATCTGTTGAGGCACCACCTTTGTGGAGAGGGACCACTGTTGCTGTACACCACTCTTTGGGTACATATCCTGTAGTAAGGCTGAGATTGAACAGTAGTTTTATGTTTGGGTTTAGCTCTTCTTGGAGTTTATGTAGGACGCAGCCCGGGACACTGTCTGGTCCCATTGATGCTGTGTTTTTTGCTTTGGAGAGGGCGGCTCTTACCTGAGCATCTGAGATGTCAGGGGGACAGCACCCTGCTGGGATAGATATTTGCCCTTTTGGTGGGGAGGGGGGGAGAGAAGTTTGCACTGAACCTGTCAGCTAGGATGTTGGCAATGTCTGTGGGTTTGGTGTATTTTTTGTCATTTTGGACTAATTCTGAGCATATCTGGGAATTCCCACCCAGGTTCCTAACATAACTAAAGAAAGTATTGTGATTATCCTTAGTGTCCTGTGCAATTTTTCTCTCGAAGCTGGCCTTAAACGATTTTATGAGTGCCTGTAGTTTTTTGCTAATACTGATCAGAGATGCCTTCCCTTTTTGGGATTTTGCTCTATCATGTAGTAGCTTCCTCCTTCTATTGTATAGTTTGTTTATGGCTGGGGTCCACCAGATGGGACGTCTGCCTTTGGAGGATTGGGTCTTGGTTTTATTTGGGATTGCATGATCTATGCATTCCTGAAGGTGTTCATAGAATGCATTTATAAAGGATTCTGTGGTCTGGGCCATATTTTCCACAGGCCCGGGGGCTTTGAAGGATTCCACCTCAGATTTGAGGAGTGTGAAATTTGCTTTAGAGAAGTTTTTCACTGTGGTTTTCTGGACAGGGGGTGGGGTCGGGATGTGAATATCCAGTGAGATTAGTTTATGGTCTGATCTTACCAGTGAGGGATACACTTCTGGTCTGGAGCATAGAGTCCCCATGTTGGTGATGATCAGGTCCAGTATGTTTTCCCCTCTTGTGGGAGTGGTAACAAGTTGTTCCATAGCATTTGAGTTTATAAATTCTAGGAACCTTTGGGCTAGGGTATTGGAGCTAGAGTAATGCTCCCAGTCTATGTTTGGGTAGTTGATGTCTCCCAATATAATGGTGTTTGGAGAGACCTTCATATTTTCCAGTGTTCTCAGGAAGGCCGAGTGGGGTTCCTGGGTTTGGGAGGGTGGTCTGTAGCAGGCTATAAACTGGAAAGCAGTTTTACCCACTGTTAGTTGCACATGGATAGTCTCTGATGCTTCGTGCTGTGCCACCAACCTGGAGGTGTGGGTATCTTTGACGAATATTGATACTCCCCCTCCTTTTGTGGTTCGGTCCAAGTTTTGGGGCCAAAAAGCATGGTATGAGGTATGACCTGGTAGTGTTGGAGTGCTCTCGGGAGCCTTGAACCAGGTTTCTGTTACTGCACAGATATCGATGTTCTCCATGCTAAGGAGAGTTTCGAGTGCATACATCTTGAGGTTTAGACTTCTGGCATTGAGTAGCTCTACTCTTAGTTTCTTATCCCTTGTGATACCTATGGAGGTGGGTTTGTCTTTTGAGCCTTGCCTAAAAAAGGCACTATGGGGGTAGCAAGAGCCTTTGCCAATATCCGAAAGCCCAGGGGTGATAGGTGCAAGCCGTCCCTAGCGAAGCATCGTGGCTTGTTGAGCATGTCATCCCAGGCTGACAGGCATTGGATCCCCTTTGAATGACACCAATACTTAAGCCAATTGTTGAAATTGATCATCTTGTCTTCATATTGTGGCATCATTCTTGGTGAGGGTAAGATGCTACTCAAGGTCAGGGTCATACCAGCCTGGGCTACATGCTCAGAGAGCTCCTCTATGTCTCTTTTCATGTAGTCCAGGGAGGTACATCTCAGGTCATTCACACCAGCATGGACAATGACGGAGTCATATTTGTACTTGCCTTGGAGTGACCTGAGTGCTTGTGTTATGTGGCGGATCCTAGCGCCCGACAGTCAGCTCACCATTATCTTCTCCTTGTTCAGCCTGGTGAGCGGGACGTCAGTGTGCCTGATGATAGAGTCACCTATTACAAGTGTATCAGGTGTGTTGTTTAGCCTTAAGGGCTGTGACTGTTCGGCACACTGGCTTTGTGAGCTATGTGTTGCACGTGTTTTGTTTTGGGGTAGCGGGTTGCTTGGGTGTCTGCTTTGGAGGTCTCTGCTGCTTAGGCAGATTTTTATTTAGAGCCTCCGAGTATGTTTTTGTGTGTTTATATGTTTGGTTTGCTGTCGTGGTAGGTCTATGTGAGATTGGAATTGTAGTGAGTGTGGTTTCCTTCTCCTCCTGACTGGTCACACCAGTACTGAGTTGAGAGAGCTTAGCCTCCAGTTTGGCTATATGGTTGCATCTCTCACGTGTTGGAATTTGTTGGGAGGAGGAGAGGATTGTCTGTGTACATGAGGCAGTTGTAACATTGCCTCAAGATTCCCAGATTCACCAGCTGGGCCGGAGAGGAGATTGACAACTGACCTTTGGACATGCTAGAATAGTATTGGGAATTCCTTTATAATTGAAAAAAGGGGCCAATGGGGAACAAGGTACACAAGGGGAGTTTGTGAGGGTGTAGTGCTTTTAATTTTTTAGTGCTGACATATAATTGCTTTAGTGAGCAAGTGCCAGGTAACTTAAATGCAATGTGTTACAGGTAACTTAAATGCAAAAACAACAAACAGTAACTTTCTTTCAAGTGAAACAAGGAAATAAGTACAGTAAGCAATGCAGATATCACTAAGGATCCATAGAAGTGCTGAAAAGCCGCGTTTTAGGTGGAATTAGCGTTTCAGGGAAATAACAAGCAAACAAACAACAAGCATACAAACAAAGCTAGATTCAGCACGCCTGGATCTAGTCTATGCTACAGCAAACAAGGTGTACCAATTTCAGTAAGAAACAGTTAAAATATGCAGGCACTATAAGCCTTTAACCAGAAATTCCCAGCTCTGAAGGGCAGAGTCCAGCCTCTCCTCCCACAAGAGTGCTGACCACGAACCTTCTTAATGTAAAATAACTGGCCTGAAGCCCAAGTGCTTAAACCAGAACTAATACACTTTTAGAATAACAGACACTGAGCCCTCAATCAGCAGTTCCCAACTTAGAAGGATGTAAGCTACCTGTTCTGCCACTACAGTGCAGACCACAAACCTTCTTAATGTAAAACAACTGGTCTGAAACCCAAGTGCTTAAACTAAAAGGCTTAGAATGAGTTACACCAAGCAGTAATAAATACAATTGAGTACTTTTAAGATGACGCAAAAGCAAAATAAAGTAGGAAGAAACACAAATACAGTAAAAGCAGATAACATTTTTTTTTTTTTTGAGTGAGCAAATGAGATGGGCCCAGGAGTTACAGGACAGAAACAAGTGCAAATGCAGGCCTTCAAATTAGAAAGTTGAGAGAGATGGAAGACTGCCCAAACAGGCAATAACTACAAATTCTGGGCCAGAACCACTCCCTATGTGGTAGACAGGTTACCTAATGCTTACCACTCCCACTGATAAGCTAGAAGGCTTCCCTCCAACACAGAAAGGCTAGGGGGGGGGCTCAGAAGCTTACAAATGGTCCTGGATACAGCAAATCTGTATCTGGAACACTAATTAGAAGAAAGGTAGGAAACAGGCTTACAATTTTTTTTTTCAGAAAAGTAGCAAAAACAGTAGTAAAAACAATTCATATGCAGTGCAAGCTGACACACTTGAGTATATAGCAATATTAGTCCACACACAGTTTGAAAAAATGTAATTAAATTAAAAAGGACTAAAAGCAAGTGCAGAAAGGGTTTATTAGGTAGAATGCGGTAAAGAGATGGAACTGGGGGAGTGTCCTAGAACAAATCTACAGTGGGGTGGGCACTGCAAAAGCCACCAAATTTAAACTACAACCAAGAACGGGGTGGGGGAGGGGAAGACAGTTTCAACAGAGATGTGAGGAATCACAGTGCAAATTATAAAACCAGAAAAATATATACTGATCTCTGTATATTTGCAGAACAGGTTGGTCTGATGAAGCGTAGGTTTCACTACGCGAAAGCGCTTACTTTTGTTGGATACAATAAATCGTTTGGATTTTGATTTTATTCTGTTGTCTACAGTTGTTTTGGATTCATTTGTGGCTAGCTTCTCCTTTTATCTTCTGCATATATTTGCAGAACAGTAAGACGATAGATATCTAAGCAACAATTTAGCTCTGTAATACAGAATAATACAGAAAAATATGCTCAGCTCTATATATTTGCAGATAGTCGTGTAAGGCTTCTCTCAGCAGCACACAGGTTTTAATTTAAATGCAGGCTGTTATTAATAGGTCAAATTAAAGGAACTTTGAGTCAAGCAACACACAAGCTATAAAACCAGTTATATCAGCTGAAGAAAAGGCAGAAAATGAGGGGGTGGGTGGGGAAGACAGTTTCAGCAGAGATGTGAGGAATCACAGTGTAAATTATAAAACCGAAAAAATATATACTGATCTCTGTATATTTGCAGAACAGTAATACAACAGATATCTAAGCAACAATTTAGCTGTATAATACAGAATACTACAGAAAAATATACTCAGCTCTATATATTTGCAGATAGTCTTGCAAGGCTGTCTTTCAGCAGCACACAGGTTCCAATTTAAATGGTTGTTCTTTAAACTAAAACCATGTTCTCCATCTGCTGGTAACCTCCCCCAGAGTACTTAAAATATGCTGCTGATGCTATAGCTCTATCCCATCAACATACTCATTAACAGATCCATCTCAGAATCCTACATTCCCACCCTATGGAAAAAAAACATAATAACCCCCTTACACAAGGGCGGTAAGTGCAATGACATTTCCAGTGACTGTCCTATTGCTATCCTATACCCGCTATCCAGACTGCTAGAAAAATGTATACATAAACAACTACTTAATTATACACTTCAAAACAACTTACTTACCTGCACCCAACACGGTTTCAGACCTTCACATAGTACAACTACTCATTAATCTCCTTCACAGATACAGTCAACAAAGCCAGGGATGCCAGATTACTAACCTCTGTAATACTTCTTGATTTATCTAAGGCCTATGATACAGTTTTCCACCCTAAACTACTACAAAAGCTCTGTACCCTTGGTCTTTCCCACCAAAACTCAACAATGGTTCAATAGCTACTGAACTGACAGGGAACAATGCATAAAATGGCAGGGAAGTTTCTCCTACTATCCACCGAATAACACAGGAGTTCCTCAGGGATCCATTCTTGGGCCATTACTCTTCAACATCTTTGTTAACAACCTTCAAAGTGCCTCACACCATAGCTCTTTAATCCAATATACTGATGATTCCACCATCATCTCCTCCTCCAATAACATAAATCACCTTCTATATCTAACCCAGTCTGCTTTCTCTTCCATTGAAACCTGGCTACAAAATGCACAGCTTCTGCTAAACCCAAATAAAACCAAACTCCTCCTCTTCACACCCAAAAATCTCTCAGCCAGCTTTAAGATTTTTTCACTAAACAATGCTTAAATAGAAGTTGTATCTGAAGCCAAATTATTAGACATGACCACAGACAATAAGCTTTCCTTTGATCTACATATTTACAATGCAATCAAAACAATTCACTGCAAACTAGGAATGCTCAACCAGCACAAAACCTTCATGAATATAACCAGCAAAACCAACCTGGCCACTACCTACCTGCTCCCCTCTCTCCTCTATGGTGCTCCCATTCTAACAAACATTCAGATCACCCTAAAAACAAACTTGAATCTTGCTATAACAAAATTGCTAAATTTGCAATAAAGACACCTCATTACACACACCACTGTACAGCTCTCAATGCCCTCAACTGGCTCAAACTTCCACATCTCCTAGACCACCTACAACTCAATATGGTACAAAAAGTCATACATCAACCCGATAACTGCCCTGTTTTCAAATCACTCCTCCAAATTTACATATCCATCAGAAATCTCCGATCTGGTGCCTATACTCCTACACTGTAGCAAAAATCTGGAATGCCTTGCCAGAGCACATTAGAGCAATAGCAAACCACAAGAATTTTAAACTCACACTAAAAAAAAACACTTTCTAGTAACAAGTATCTGCCCCAGTTCCAAAACTACCTAACAACGAGGTTCCTGTCCTCTTACCTACCTTCTACAATTCACTCTACTATACTCTTCTTCCTTCCTCTCCTCCCCCTGCCTTTCCCCTTCTTCACTCTACTACAGTGGTGGCTGGTGACTTCAAATCAAAGGGGGCTGCAAGAGACAGCTGAATGGGTGTGGCCAACATAAAGGGGTGTGGTCAACGAGAAAGGGGTGGAGCTATGCTAAAAACACAAAAACTAGGACTTTAAATACACTACCCTGGGTGCCACTACCAAACTGTCATTATGAGAGTCGAATCAAGACAAAATTAATTTTAGAAGAAAAAAATATTTCAATGCATTGGCTACATGACAGCTTAATTAATATCTAAATGGAAACAAAAAGGCTGCAGGCATGAAAAAATAAATTACTTTTTAAATACATTACTTGAATGCCAGTCAAAATAAAGTATAAAAAAAAAACAAGCAGCCCTCAATTCAAACCACTTCTCCTTGCACTGCAGTTCTAATTATAATTTATATTCAGCTTTTATAAAAGTACCAAGTAACATCCTGAAAGTAGTAATCTCTGTGATAGCCCCACTTATAAAAATGTTTCTTATCAAAAAATGACCTGCTGCCTGACAACAACTATCTACTTGTTTCATGGGGAAAACATGATCAAAGTAAAAAATGAACAGCAAACAAGAAACAAGCGCAAGATAAATTGCTTAAACGATTACTGCACATGCTATGGACCACACATGATAGATTGGCATTCTGTTTAGTTTACAGGTAAAGCCTGCAAAGATGACTGCAAGTCTCCAACAAATGTAATGAGCTTCTGAAAATACTGTAATTCTGTCCTTTATTACAAATACTGTCGTATGCATTTTAATATGCAAGGCTTATACTCTATCTAGTCATGTAAATATTCTCTGCATGGCAGAAACAAAAAGGCTTTCAATGTTGGTAATTCTTTAACAGAAATAAGAAACATTCTTTATAAGAACTGGAATATTTTCAGAGGTGATCAAGCTATTTTACAAGCAGTGGATGAAAAATCTATTTTTTGTACTAAAGTAGGTCATAACTTAAAGCTTACTTTAGAGGGTAATATGAATAACATCATCCCCAAATTAAATGAATTTACCAAAGTTTGTGGTTGTTGTGCACAATGTAAATTTATACTATCAGTTGTTAGTTTAAAGCTTGACAGACAGTATTTTTTTAAAAAAAGGAAATTGTCACACTAACAAAATAGTGTATTTGGCCAAGTGTAATTCCTGCCCGGGGTTTTATGTTGGGAAAACAGATGGCTCTCAGGTCTAGGCTATATGAGCATTTATATTATATTAAGAATGCAAAAAAAAACTAATGCTCCATTCAGGCACAGTAAAGTATGTACCAACTTTACTGGATTTAAGTTTGGTATCCTGGACGTGGTAGATATAAACCCTAGGGGTGGAAATTGGAAAATACTTTAAATAAGAGAGAGTTGATGTGGCAACTGCACTTAGCAGCTAACCTGTGTCCAGGATTGAATGATTTTATATCTATTCTTCCTGCCTTAAAAGAAAAAGCAGAGAGGGTATGATTGTGAAATGTGTTAAAATATGTATTTCGTTTTTATAATTTTTAACAGAAGTTTTTTAACACCATTGTTAATTTATGATATTAATTTATTCATAACACGTTTTCATTGATTGGTGAGAATTTAGCCTATCCTATGTGTTAGCGGTATATTTAACCCATATGACTGCCTTTTTTAACTGTTCTGATGAAGTCAATTGTATTTGATGAAAGCGCTTAACCTAGTGAATAAATATGTGGTCTACAAGTCCTGCTGGTGATTTATTAGTACTGTTAACTTGAGCAGCTGACAAAGTAAGAGAATCTACATGCATTTCTGAGGGGTTTGTATATACTTAATTCTATAAAGTGATTTATTTGCATGTACCTTTCATCCTCTTAACTCAGGAAAACTGGATAAGGCCAAATATATTGGGGGAACATATAAACAGTACTAAAAATTGCTTTTGTATAAACTTAGACAGTTGACAGAATAACAGGTCATGCTTTAGCATGCATTTTTTTGAAGAGTATGATGTCTGAAACTCAATGTCTGCCATTATTTAGTGACTTCATTCCTAAATGATTTGCCAGAAAACCACAAATATTATGAGGAACAAACAAAAAATAAGAAGCAAAAATCTATTCATTCTGCAAAAATCTGGACAGTTAAGAGGTATAGTTCAGCTGGAGCTGTCTGAGTTTGTAGCCCGCCCCCCCCCTTACAAATTATGGTCAAATGGGGCCTCCCCCTTGCAGCTATTCCAGTGTCCCATTGCTTGGCTATTTCACCCCATTTACCATAAATACTGTGATGATTTAGATTCTATTTAAAAGTTTTATTTTACATTTTACAGCACAAAACTAATAGACATCTGCTAAACAAAGCAATGCAGGCTCACAATGAAAATAGACTTAGCATTAAAACTTCTCTGCCCTTGAAACTCACATTCATTGAAACAGCATTGAACCCCACATTCAAAGAAAATGCATCTGGCTAGTGGCAGATAAAGATTAACTTTGGGCTGTTTTCAAATCATAGAGCCCTTGCACATGAAACATACATGTGTTCTTTGATACAACTGACATCTCAGATGCTGAGGTAAGAGCCGCCCTCTCCAAAGCAAAAAACACAGCATCAATGGGACCAGATGGTGTCCCGGGCTGTGTCCTACATGAACTCCAAGAAGAGCTAAACCCAAATATAAAACTACTGTTCAATCTTAGCCTTACTACAGGATATGTACCCAAAGAGTGGCGTACAGCAACAGTGGTCCCTCTCCACAAAGGTGGTGCCTCAACGGATCCTGGAAACTATCGCCCCATAAGCCTGACTAGCTTGGTCTGCAAAGCTATGGAAAGGATCATCATGGACCTCATAAATAAAGATATTGGGGACCTACAGACACTGGATCCTACCCAGTTTGGCTTTGTTAAGGGCAGATCCTGCCTCTTAAACCTGGTCTATTTCTTTGAAACAGTCATCAAGGCCATTTACGAGGGGAAGGTGGTCCACACAGCCTACCTGGACCTCGCAAAAGCCTTCGATACAATACCCCACTTGGGCATTATAGATAAGCTCACCAGCTTAAATATAAACCCCTATGTCACTTGATGGGTTGCAAACTGGCTCAAGGACAGAACCCACATGGTTAGAATTGCTGGAGCCATGTCAGACTCCAAACCAGTTACAAGTGGCATCCCACAAGGCTCAGTCCTGGGACCTCTCTTGTTCGGTATATATTTCTCGGCGGTACAGGCCAACACGGAAGGACTGTGGCTGACCAAGTTCGCAGATGACTGCAAACTGGGCGCCATAATCAACTCTCCAGCCGACACAAGCATCCTCCAAAAGGGCCTCATAGAAACAGAAAACTGGTGCCAGAGCCATGGCCTCAAGCTAAACACCAAAAAGTGTACAGTCATCCCCTTTGGCAAAAACAAAGTGCCCACAAATTACCACATAGGTGGTAATCCATTAAGTACAGAAGAAGTCATTAGGGACCTGGGGACCCAAGTTGATAGCAATCTCTCATTTGACAACCACATGGCCAAAGTGGTTAGAAAAACATTTTATATAGCCCACCTAATCATGAAGGGATTCACATCTAGATCAGGGGAGGTCATCGTACCTCTTTACTCATCCCTCATCAGGCCCATAATTGAGTACAATGCCCCTTTTGGGATGTACCTTACCAGACATCTGCAGCAACTGGAAAGACCCCAAAAGTACCTCACCAAGAGGATCAAAGGGCTCAAACAGATGCCATATGCTGCCCGGTTAAAGAAACTCCAGCTCTACTCAGTGGCATACCGCCTGCTCAGAGGCAATCTGTGCCTGACGTATAAAGCCATGTCCAACACGGAATTAATGGACATGCTGCACCTCAGAAAATCCAAATCCCATCGAGCTACGCGCTTGAGAGACTTGAACCTCAGCACTGAAATAAGTAGGACATGCTGGAGGGACAGATTCATAAGCCAGAGGCTCCCTTCACTCTGGAATAAAATCCCAGTCCAGGTTAGGCAGAGTCCCACATTGACTCTCTTCAAGAGGAATCTTGATGAGTGGATGGGAGATCATAGGTTTACCCCGGCTATCACTTCTGTGTCACTGTTAGACAGAGGCACAGTATACTAACCTCAAAAAAGGGATAGCAAAATTAATTTAAAATGGGTGGTGAAAGCCAAACACACTCTGGCTAGGCTTATAAATGCCCTAGGGCAGATAGCCTAGTATGAACCTATGAACTTCCTGATTATATTAAATTATATTCATTGTATAATACAGTACAGCTGTTAGACGGCGTTTTAAATTTATTATTTTGAACATTTTTCCAGTAAACAATGAAACAAAATGCATGCACCAATAATGACAAAACTGCCCAGTTCAGAACATTTCCATCATAAAAGTCTACTCAAACTTCTACAATCCACCAGTATCAGTAAATATGCACAATCTCTGCAGAAGAAAAAGTCATCTAAATAATTCCACATTAAAGAGATCTGTAACTAATGAAGAGATTGTTGCTAGCATTGTTTCATCTATAAATAAAGTGCCTGTTGCCATTGAGGAATAAATTGCCTATGTTACATTAAAAAAATGATAAGCTAGTAATATTGCAATAGGGAATGAATGACAAACTGATAGGTTCAACTTTACTAGGTATCTCTGGCAAAGAGGGCATTCTCAGGACTGCATCATCCACCCCTTTAAAAGTACAATACAGTACATATCAGCAATGCATCTATATACTGTAGGCGTAGAACCCACAGCCTTCTGCATCAAAAGCAAGTACACTACCTGTTGTGCTATTAATAATACAAGCCGACTCATCATAAGCAGCATTAAACTTCTCTTCAAGCTCTCGGCTCCTTGTAAAATCCACTCAACACTCAACTGTATCTCTCAACTTTGAGGCACAAGAAATCTGGAAAAAGCCAAAATTTATTGGGGGAGGAGAAAAGCCCAAAAACTAGGAACACATTTTAAACATTGCTTGTATAATCTTTGAAAGTTGCTAGAATAAAATGCTGTGTTACCACCATGCATTTCATTGCCAAGTCTTCAAACCTGGACCCCGTGCACTACAGTTAGAGCAACATACCACTATGCCAACTCAGCTGTTTCTTGAAAGACAGGTAGACTGAAACTTAAATGGCTATCATTTAGTGAATTCAGTTCTCACCATAGCTCTCAACCTCATAGCACAAAGCACCTAGACAAAGCCAATAATGGGGGAATACAGCTCCCATAAATATTCAGTGAATTCAATTCTCACCATAGCTCTCAACCTCTTAGCACAAAAAAACTGGACAAAGCCAATAATGGGGGAATACAGCCCCAAAATAGGGACAAATTTCAAATATTGATCTTTTAAACAGAAAATTGCTAGAATAAAGGATTTTGTGTTACCATGTACTTTCTGCAGAATATGAAGTCTGAAATTCAAATGCCTGTCATTATTTAGTGAACTCAAAATCCATAGAAGCACAGATTTCACAAGAACAAAAATATGAAACAAAAATTTCACAAGTGGTGGTGAGTAGGGAATTCAAGCTCTTGCTACCTGCTCCCAAGGTATAGGGTTTGAGTCTAGCTACCAGGTATATTTCCTGAGTTCTCCCTAGCCACCAGGTATATTTAACTGAGGCATTTTACATACACACACACACACACACACACACACACACACACACACACACACACACACACACACACACACACCTTGAGCCTAGCTCCATTGCTGCAAAGTCCTTTGCAAGCCCAGTTTCCTTCCTGCAGTAAAAATCCATTGCTGCAAAATTCATCCATTTTTGCAGTAAAAAGCCCATGAGAGCAAGCTGCTACCCAGCCTGCAGATGTTGCAGTCTATTCAGTTGTAACTGCATAGACTTCTGGGATCTCTGCTGTTGACTGCTGTCTTGCTGTCTTCCTAATCTGGACTGTCTCACCAGCAGTCCAGATTCTGTGCGCATGCTCCGGACTGGTTCACCAGCAGTCAGGATATCGGGAAACTCCGTGAGTGTGCATGCTCAAAGTTCCAAGACACATTTGTTTTCTTTTTTATAGCTGGTTTTCTTTTCTTTCTTTTTTACAGCTGGAGGGGGAGGGCTGCAGTCCTGCAGCCCAATAGCACAAGCCACCCCTGCTCTACTATACTCTACTACCCATACTACACTTACCTCCTTCCTCCCCTCCCCCGCCTTTCCCCTTCTTTACTCTATTTTACTCTACTACCTGTAGTACACTTATTTACTTCCTCCCCTCACCCCGCCTTTCCCCATATTTACTCTACTTTACTCTACTACCCATACTACACTTCCTTCCTTCCTTTACCCCATATTTCCTCTTCTTCACTCTACTTTACTCTACTAACCATACTGCACTTACTTCCTTCTTCCACCTTCAAAGGACAAAGCATATAGATTATTGAAACTTGACATAGAAACTGATACATTGATAACAAATATTAAGCTCCTCCTTTCTCTTTAAATTTGCTGCCACCTCTATTGATGTATATTAGTTGACTACTCTACCCCTTTTTCTGAATGTATACCTCCAGCCTTCCTAAAAAAAAATGCATGTGATATCTAAATATGCAAAACTTTTTCTAATTGTACTTCAAAAGTCTATCTAAAAAGAATTATAGTGTTAAGCCAACTGTATACTTATATCTCTGTATTTCTTGATTTTTATGTTTGCTGTGGTATTTTATACTAATTATCTGCTTTCAATGTTTATTGTTACCTACACTCTCATATGTAAATTTAATTCTCTGTACTATTATTTTATCAATGTTTTTTACTCTGTTGAACTTTTCTCCATGGGCCTCCCTTGAAACCATGTTCCTGACCCAGTCAGACTTTCCCAGTCAAAAAATGGCAAATAAATAAATAAATAAATAAATAATATAAATTAGAAATAGTCATGTGTTCTATAACATCCTATCATATTTCACTTCCTTAAGTTTAAAAATACTCATTAAATAATACTTATACTGGCAATTAAACAACATTTAATATACTTTATTATTTAAAAATAATGAAACATCACACTATGCATGTTCCTTTTCATATTTATTATAATAAATTGATAAATTATAAATTCAATGCAAACTATTTGAGAGCTGGAACTACAGAAATTTGTTTGTTTGAACCAAGGTGGTTGGAAGCATTCAACTTAACTGCCATATTAGTTCTCTAAATTCCAAGAATGTTTCCGATTGTCCTCCCCTTTCATTTTTTGGTACAATTTCTATAATACCAAACTTAAATATTTTGACATTTTTATGGTATAATGTGTGTTTTTTATAACAAATTGTTATTATTTCTCTTTTGAATGTCGTAATTACGCTCACAGATCCTTTTTCTGAATTGTCTTCCTGTTTTCCCAATATAAAAATGTTTGTAACTTGAACAAACTGCAATGTAAATTAATTCTCTAGTACCACAATTTCATTTTATAGTGGTATTTTATCAATTCCCATACTCTCTCCCTGGGATTCATGAAGCTCGGTGCAAGGACGGTTTTAGCCTTGCACCGAGCGTCCTCCTTACAGATGGTGCAGCAGCGCCATATGAATATTTATGAGTGCGTGCTATCGCACCCTCAACATGCACAGGAACCATGTGTGAGTGCAAGGGGCATGTTTAAGTGCTCTACGGAGGCATAAACATGCACCCACAGTTGCACAACCTACTATGCTTACTATTAGAGCCCGCCTCTAATAGTAAGCAATTAAGTCAGTGTCCGTGGATACTGAAATGTATGCTAAGCATACAAGAGTGTACATGAACACTGAAATAAACTCAAAGTAGTAAACACACAAGCACGTAGTGGAATGTTGAGCCCTGTCCCTAGAACTATCACAGTTACATTCCCCCGTGTCCCTATTTTACATTTGTATTGCTTCATTATTGAAAGTGTAAGTGAAGTGCAGCATGTTTGCATGTTGCTGCCCCATGCTTAGCGTAGCTTACAAATCAAAATCATCCAAATAAAAAGGACATGCGGAATCAACATTAACATCAGTAGTGTAGTGGTTAGAGCATCCGCCTAATGAACAGGCATGCACGACTCGAGTCGCACTATAGCACATATCATTTTCCATATGGAATGTGTATATGAACATATTTATACATCCTTTTGCTGTATAACCTACATAATAACAGGTAAATGTGAACTGGAGTACTACATGAAATGTTTAACTAATGTCATTCAATCAAAGTGGTAGTGTCATAATGAATAAGGCACCAGTAAGCAGGTGTAAGCACAAATAAGCAGTACTAAACATATATAATTACCAGTAAGCAAGTCTAAGTGCGTTTGCGTGGGTGTAAGCAGTGCCCACACACATTAAGCATAGTAGAAGCTAACCACATTTAACAAACTGTAATTGGAAGAAAGCACAGCCTACCGTCGCGCCAACACACACACACCTGCTCACAACTGCTTAAAAGTGCTTTAATCACTCCGTATGCAATGGCCCTTGTTCTGCCCAACAACAAAATAAATGGCCTCTGCAATGGCAAACCCAGGACCCTGCACACCACAGCCAATGTGATTTACCACTAAGCCATGGCAGATATATACAATCTGATGTTATCACAAACATATTGTCCAGCACAGCCATGCAACAGCATAGGAAATGTATATAATTATGTAGATGTATGTGCATGTGTATGTACAGATATAGATATATGAAGAATGAATGTTGTGACAATAAAACATAGAAAAAGAATGAGAAGGGAATCAACAGCAACCCCAGTATTATTTAGTGCTGTCAGCTTATGTCATATCAAGCTGGGCAGGGGTGAGCAAATTACTGATACCCACACCACAGGCAGGACACTACCAGTGGGAGCAACATTGTCGATCTGCTAAGTCTACTTTACAATCACAGGGTAGTCCCTGGTGGGACTACCCAAAAATTGCTAGGCGGAGTGGACTTCCGACCATTACACAAGCAAGGACAGGTATGTTCAAGGGCCAAATGGTGGGAGAGCCTGATGATACATGGGTTGGAATAATATATGTGTAGGGTCCCTAATGCTGGGGAGAGGGCAATGTGTGGAGGTGTGTCATGGCTGTGATAGCAACTGGAGAATGGATGGTTTGCGTGTATGTCTAAGTTGGGTGGGGTGGAGCAAAAATGGGTATGAAATTATGGATACAGGCATGTCAGGGTTGGATGGCCTGGTTCTAATTGGACCGCCCTGTGGAGGTCAACAACTTTGTTATAAGTATATATGCATACACACATGCATACATCTATATGTAGAAGTACATTCCTTGTAACACATTCATTACTTTTGCAGACATAAATAACATGAAAGTGCCCCTGCAAACCTCGACAGTAGATAGAATAATAGGTTGTACATAAGAGGGAAGAGACAAATCTGCAAAAATGCAGAAGTGTGTACATTGTCCGAAGTCAGTGCTGTTTTCAAAAAATCAAATGTGAGGACTTTCTCACACATGGAATCATTCCTGTGATCTGCCTGCTATGGCAACGCCAATCACTAAACCGGTCCTATTTGTAATATAATTTCACCAAACTCGTACATTATTAGCTCTCATGTGTAACGTGTGCATTACCACATAGTCATAGTTATTAATTTATTGTAGTGTCATGTTAACGGGAGTAAATAGTGTACAGTGATCTTAACTGTAATGCTTTTGTCACACACAGCAGGGCTTTGGATCCCAGCAGTGCCAGTGAGTTGTATGCATAATCATTCCACACAACTGCACACAGTTTGTTAGAATGTTCAGAGAAAAAGCTGTATGCATATATACACTTAACTGTACAGATTATGCTAGAATGCTCAAATAGAAAGTGGTATGCATATTCATACCCCTCAACTGTTCCAATCTGCCCAGTATGTCCTAATAAATGGCCCACATTGCCTGACTTTTGCCCTGTTCCCCTGACAAATTAGTGTGAGGATCCAAGAAATGTAGGCAGCTGTAAATGACATATAACTGATAGTCAGACTTGTACATAGTCAGAGAATGTACATGCAAACATACCTGTCATCCCAGCATCTTACCCAAAGTGTATGACAGCAGTCAGCAGTCTCCAAACATGCTGCATTACACCTGCATTTAGTCAAGCCTGTACGTAAGACACAGGTCCCGTACATATTAATCTACAAACATACCATTGTACAATATAATGCCATTGGGTAGTGTAATAATACATGTAAGGGACAGACCACTGCAGTGACTACAAATGTTGTGTAAGCTACAAGGATTTATTAGTTGTTAATTGAACTCTCTCACTCTCTCACCCCTACCATATGTGCAAAAATAACCGAGTTACACAACTTATTTGGTATGTCTACACTCCTAACCTTTGTTGAGACATATGTCCTATTGGTTTATAAATATTCACATCTGTTTCTATCCATGTGCCATGTTAAAATACCCCCATATTGGTGTCCTGTTGTCATCAATGAAACCCGCATGTTGTTGCAATGGCCACTGTTTACCCATATATGCATGTGTTCTGCCTGTTCTCCAACTATTTTATATCAGGTGCCCTGGGTAATGGGAATACCTGTGCATGCTGTT
Source organism: Protopterus annectens (assembly GCF_019279795.1). Lineage (NCBI taxonomy): Eukaryota > Metazoa > Chordata > Ceratodontiformes > Protopteridae > Protopterus > Protopterus annectens. Next base: position 367,738,879 of record NC_056727.1, on the reverse strand, counting down.
ATAACTAATAGTGAATGCTGTTGACTATTACTAACCCATATCTACCTTAAACATGCTACAACATAGCTCGTATGGGAAGGCTGGTCCCAGCGGACCCACCTGTCCCACCTCAGCTGGCCATGGCACCGGGCACCAGCAGATCTGGAGCCCAGCCTGGGACCTCCTCATCCATTGACCCTGCACCACCTTTGGGTGGAACCACTGCAGAGGATGGGGCTCAGCCCCCCTGGGAGCGGGAGTGGACAGGAACCTGTCACTCATGGTATGGTCCGGGCCGTGGTGCGTAGGGAGCTCGACAGGGAGATTTGAGACTGCCTATACCAGCTTGAGGGCCGAGTGGCACAACTAGAGGGTGAGCCTGCCCCTCCTACACAGCCCCCAGCACAGTCACCTTCTGAGCTGTGAAGGTGTAGTGGTGACTGCCCATGGGTGGGGACCTCAGTCCCACTATATCCATTTGTGGGCTCATGGACTTGCGACTTCCAAACACCCTTCCCTGTCCAAGGTGTCCTCCCCCACATGTGTCATATACCACCCCTGTACATGTATTTTGTCTTGTCTGTCATCCTACCCAACCTATGTTCCCTGACCATACCTACTCTCCTTCCCCAGCATCCCAATCTCACCTAAAAGTAAAAGAAAATAAAGGCAATCTGTTCCCACAAAAAAAGCATGCCCCATACATAGCTGTCCATTTTGCACATGTCCACTGGACACATGTAAACATTTCTAATTGGCATCACAACATACTATTGTTGTCCTCACCCCTCTCTCAGGGTTGTGAGTGTCCAAATGTACCGCCAAATTTATTGCATATGCACAGCTGTTGCTGTAGAAAAAATGGACAGCTATGGACCTTCCCTACACCCTTCCTGCACATTCCTAGATACCTTGCCTACTGTCTTTCCCTCTTTGTGCCCCTTTTTTACCACTTTCCTATCATCCCTTTTTTCTTTTCTTTTAAAGAAATTAGCGGGGAGGTAAGCAAGAGTAAGCACTTTTAAGCAGCAGTGAGCGGGTTACAGCCTGTTTGTGCTGGGATAAGCACTGCCTACACAGGTTAAGCAATCAAGAAGGTAACTGAGTGTAAGGAACTGTAACCAAAAGTAACCACTGCTTACCATCGCACAAACCCGCGCACACCCACTCACAACTGCTTAAAAGTGACTTAATCACGCCATATCCAATGGCCCTTGTTCTGCCCAGCAACAAAATAAATGGCCTCTGCAAGGCTTGAAACCAGGACCCTGCACACCAAAGCCAATGTGATTTTCCACTAAGCCATGGCAGATATAAAGATGTTGGATGTTATCACAAACATAGCATCCAGCACAGTCATTCAACAGTATAGGAAATGTATTCCATTATGTAGACGTGTGTGTGTGTTTATGTCCAGATATATATATATATATATATATATATATATATATATATATATATATATATATATATATATATATATATACATACATAGATATAGACATATATAGATATATCAGGAACATACCATGTGATAACAAAGCAGTAAAAAAGAATGAAAAGGGAAACATCAGCAACTCCTGTATTATGTAGTGGTGTTGTCCTATGTAATATCAAGACTCCCTCAGACATGTGTCATTAATACACACAAACATTAAATACATTACTTTGAGCATTTCATTTACAGTAACAAAACAGGTCCGGTTCAATTATTATGTGAGAACAGTACTCTTGCAAGGTGCAGTGTGTAACATCATCATCATTAAAAAGTTAAATGGGGTAACCATAGAGGGACTGGTAGTGTTGTGTGTACAATGGGGTCATCTGTATCATGTGTACCTGGAACCTTTAGGAGTCATGTGCATACCAGGATTGTTTGCCTGAGAGAGGGGTGAGGACAACAGTAGTATGTTGTGATGCAGGTTACAAAGGTTACCTGTGTCCAGTGGACACGTGTGTGAAATGGACAGCTATGTATGGGGCGGATTTTTTTCTGGGAACAGATTGGCCTTTTGTTTCCATTTTCATAAGCTGAGAGTGGGATGTTGGGGAAGGAGAGTAGGTATGCTCGTGGAGGATAGGTTGAGAAGGATGACAGACAAGACAGCATACAGGGTTTGGGTATATGACACGTGGGGGATACACCTTGGACGGGGAGGGGTGTTTGGCAGTCACAAGCCCATGAGCTCCCAAATGGAAACAGTGGGACGGAGGTCCCCACCCATGGGCAGCCACCACTGCACCGTCACAGCCACAAAAGTGGCTGTGCTGAGGGTTGTCTAGGAGGGGCAGGCTCACCCTCTAAATGTGACACTCTGCCCTCGAGCTGGTGTAGCTGGCCTCAAAACCCCTTACTGAGCCCCCTATGCACCATGGCCTGGACTGTACAATGGCTGACAAGTTCCTGTCTGGACCTGCTCCCAGGAGGGGCAGGTCCCATCCTCAGTGGCAGTTCCAACAGAAGGTGTTGCAGAGCCAACAGAGGTGGAGGTCCAAGGCTGGGCCCCAGACGTGCTGGTGCCCAGTGCCATGGCCAGCTGAAGTGGGACAGATGGTTCCGCTGGGACCTCCAATCCCATACAGACTATGGTGTTGCAGTTTTAACACAGATAAGGCTTAGTAATAGTCAACAGCATTCAGAATTACTAATAACAGCATGCATAGATATTACCATCAACCCAAGACAACAGATGTCATACATTTGCAGAGGGAGCACAACACATGCATATATACTGCATGACATCTGTCCAAAGCATAGATGACTTGTAACTGTAGCTATGAACAGTGGCCCACTATTGGCATGTCACTGTGATAACCTCAGACAGTGACTGTCATACCACTGTTTCATGTGATGTATGTCCAATCAGGGATGCAATGGCAGTAACTCTCATCACTGTCACCATGTACTGACTGCAATCCTCACACTATGCTTCTGCAGTTCATAGATGTGTGTTCTGTGAGTAACACAAGAAACAAATGGATCCACACACTGACCAGTCCATAGATACCCCTACAGATGGGGGTTTCCTCACAAACAGAGCACTGTCTTGTCATTTATTAAAACATGCAGACTAGCCATTACCACACACAACTTATTAAATTGGCAGTAGTCTGAATGAAGCATAGCTACACTTACATGCTGTAGTCACGTCTGGCACATCACCCTCCCATCTTTAGGCTATTTTCCACTGTGTATGTCATTTGAGGAGTATCCAGATTTCATCTGTGATGCTGTTTACTAAACACCAGATCCAGATTTCACTTACAGCGACTGTCATGGGCAAACACCAACATGATGTCCCTAGATATTGTACTGTGTTTCCATGAAATTGGCTATGGGAATATCCCCACAGCTGTTCCACATACAATCAGCTAGAGGAGGACTGCAATAAGTGCAGAGGCCATCACCTGATCATGACCATCACTTACAAAACACAAGCTGCTGCTGAGCAGGTGTACATCTCAACATCCACCAGAGAGTGTGTCTGAGAGACAGACAAAGGCAAAGTACATCAGAGAAGGGCTGGGAGACTAAAACCTAAGCATTGTCTGTCACACACCTACCAGTACAGGGGTTCAAACCCCTGACTGACAAGCCATTACTATTACAAGTGCATGCAGTTACTCCATGTGCCACACAGCTAGCATGCTGGTGTGCTGTAAGAACATATATGTGTGCTGGTGAGCGACATCTGCAACAGAGATATAGTAGACATACGTCAGGTGTAGCACTCATGGCTGTCCACATGAACAGATGTCATTGTCAACACAACCACACTCTCTAAGTGACTCAGACACATTGGCACACTTTGGCAGGCTCACAAATACACTTCCTAACTACTTAGTTTGCCACACTACAGCAATGCACAGGTATTACATGCACCACAGGGGTTATCCTGAGGTTCTATGGGCTAGGGCATGTGAACATGTCTGACATCAGTCAGTATGCCAATGGGAGTTATACTGGGTGTGACTGTGGTTGGGAACATCATACCCCACACACAGACACAAGGTACCAGTACTGACATGCATGTGTGCATTGCTTCATGGGTGTGTAGTGGCTGGCTGTGCAAGATGGCTGTACAAGGCTGGGTGAGGGGTAATCCTTGGCATCAGGCCACCTGACAATGGTCTGCAGTGTGGTTCAGTGGTGTAGTGTCTGCAATGTACCACACAGATGGGTATTTTATTAACTGTCCTGTCATCCTGGTTACCATTGTGTGTGGCCATTGCTTTGTAATGCATGCCATGTCTGTGTTTGATTGTCATTGACATGGACATTGCCTGGGATGTGCACGTCCCACATTAATGTACAGTGACATGTTTAAGTGTACCTGGTTTGCCTTGCATATGTGTACAGAGACTGTTATCATCAGATGTGCCAATCCTGGCCTGGTGTGGCAGGACCTGCTAATAGACAGCAGGTTGACCCTGCACCTGCATTGATAGCATGATACAGGTATTCCCTGGTGTCAGTGACATCTATCCATTCAGGGCATGTGTGTAAGGCATTGTTTGTCCTTTGTGGATCACATTTGATGGCACCACATATGTTGCAGGCATCCAGTAGGGAACATAGCGAAGGTGCATTGTCCACAAATATGTGCCTATTCTATTGGTGGACAGGGTGCCATGCCGTCTGCAGCCCACTGCATTCACACCATCCCTACTATCTGTCAACAATGTGCAGGGTAATAGCAACATAGCGGGATTTTATAAGCAAGTGTGTTTGTGTATGATACATGGGTTCAGACCGTATTCTGAGTAATAGTAGGGGTGCTTACTTTGTTCATCAGGCCTTTTGCCAGATGTAGGGGTATGGCTTGCCAACACAGTCTCTTGGCTGAATGAAATATGTAATCCTCGTGAGGTGGACATTGTGACATATAATATGGCCACACGATATAGGAAAACTACAAAAAACGCTCCTCAACATGTCTAGTGGTTAGACACTCACAACCACCTCCACACAGGCTCCGACTGTCAAACACACACACACACACACACACACACACACACACACACACACACACACACACACACACACACACACCTGCCATGTCTTGGAATAGAACTCTTAACTAGTTTATCACACTACAACATTACACAGTTATAGCATGCACTAAATAGATTACTGGGCTACCCTGTCCCCAAAGGTGTATTTCACAAGGAATGACATCAGCAGGATTACCAAAGTAGGGCAATTGAGTAGCCCAAAATGCATTGCTCACAAAACAGACAGTGAGACACACACAACACATTCACAACTGACATGTGTGGGTATAGAACCCATGATCAAGATCTATATCACACTACTGCATGGAAATGTTATAAGACGCACCACGAGGGTTACTAGGGAACTTTTTCCCAGAAGTGTATCTGACAAGAAATGACACCAGCAGGATCACCAACACAGGGCATTGTAAATGTCCTGTGAGTGAGTAGATTATAATGTACTACTCCCTACACAGACATTGAAACACACAGAAAACACATAACTGCCATGATTGTGGATGGAACCCTACCACAGTTCTAAACTATACTCCAGCAGTACCCAGTTACCTGACACGCTACAGAGATTACTGGGTTACAGTGGTCCCAGAGGTGTATTTCTAGGTGGGTGACATCAGCACCCTTGCCAAAGTTAAGTATATGAATTGTAAGTAGTGTGCATACTCTAAAAAACATTATTCCCTTCTCAGGCAGAAGGACACACACAGTTCACAAGCCTGGGATTAGAACACCTACCAAACTAGTTTATCACACTACAGCATTACACAGTTACCCAACGTGCTACAGAAATTACTGGGTTGTGGCAGTCCCAGAGGTGTATTTCTAGGTGGGTGACATCAGCACCCTTGCCAACATTGAGTATGTGAATTGTAAGGAGTGTGCATACTCTAAAAAGCATTGTTCCTCTCTCAGGCAGACAAACACACACACAGTTGGCAAGTCTGGGATTAGAACACCTACCAAACTAGTTTATCACACTACAGCATTACACAGTTACCCAATGTGCTACAGAAATTACTGGGTTATGGCAGTCCCAGAGGTGTATTTCTAGATGGGTGACATCAGCACCCTTGCGAACGCTGAGTATGTGAATTGTAAGGAGTGTGCATACTCTAAAAAGCATCGTTCTCTTCTCAGGCAGACAGACACAGTTGGCAAATTGGGGATTAGAATACCTACCAAACTAGTTTATCGCACTACAGCTTTATGTAGTTACCCGACACGCTACAGAAATGATTGGGTTACGGCAGTCCCAGAGGTGTATTTCTAGGTGGGTGACATCAGCACCCTTGCCAAATTTGAGTATGTGAATTGTAAGGAGTGTGCATACTCTAAAAAAGCACTGTTGCCTTCTCAGGCAGACAGACACACACACAGTTGGCAAGTCTGGGATTAGTACACCTACCAACTAGTTTATCACACTACAGCATTATGCAGTTACAGGATGCACTACAGAGGTTACAAGGTTACTGCAGTCCCAGAGGTGTATGTCTAGGTGGGTGACATCAGCAGGATTGCCAAAGAAGGGCATTTCAAGTGTACTGCGAGTTGTACATGTCTTTTACCTGTGTGTACCCGCTGCTTACTGTCACGAAAACACATTTACACCTGCCAAAAAGTGTCTTATTCAGTCCTAAATGACATTATTAACAACCCTTGCAGGTCTTGAACCCTAGACAATGCACACCAAGGTCACTGGGACTTCCCACTAAGCCATCTGGATTGTATACATGCATCATGGTTTTTATAATACACATTTTACTACAGATATTCCACAGTATGGAAAACAAATGGGACAGTCACTTTATGTACATATGTACAGTACCCTTGAATGTACTGTACTCTGTGAAACAACATAGACAAGTCTACATATGTACAACTGTTATAACTAAATACTATACTAAATACATATATGCATTTATGGGATGTGGACACACACATTTTTATATATATATATATATATATATATATATATATATATATATATATATATATATCTATATATACATATATATATATATTAACATGTCTGAACACGCTTTGTAACACAGAAGGGTTCCAAAGGAATTGACGTGTGCACAAAACAGAGGCAACTCTTGTTTTATAACATTTAAATCTTAATCAGTTCACCAGAGAAGGGATGGTTGTTGTGTATGTGGAGTTTCGGGTGGGGAATGATGGCTAAAGAAATGTACCCTGGGGATTGTGGAGTTTGGCTAGGGTATGGACATACACCCCGTGGACCACATCTGTGTCACTGCTCGACAGTGGCACAGGAAAATAACATACCCAACTGTAGTCGTTCTTGACTGTCTATTCTTTTCTATTCCTAACTATGTAATAATTTGTAGACTCCACTCACCACAGATGACTACCATGGTGTGCAGCATGTTAAAAGACATAACACGTGTGTATGTCTGGCTACAGGGTAGTCACACACACACAAACACACACACTTGCCAGTATTGTGCGTACAAGTCTTGCCTATGTAAAGGTAACTAGTAGAGTGGTATGCAGTTGGGGTATGTGCCACAGAACCCATACAATTACACTTATTCGGATTCTGCTTCTGAGCTGAGTGACATCACAGGACTGATTACTTGCAGTGGGGAGGGGGGAAAAGGGTGGTTTAGCAGATGACAAGGATGAAGGCCAGTGAAAAAGGTGGTTTCTCTTTGGAAAACGCTAAAGCCCACTGTCATGACAGGATGCAGACACAAATACACACACACAAAACCAAACTCAGCCATTTGCTGACACACACACAGTTGTCAGTGGTGGGATCAGAACTTCTGCATATCTACAGATCACTATTACAGTACTACACAGTTACGAGACACGACACAGAGATTACACATTTCAAGGCAGTCAGAATGCCCTTCTAAGATTGAGGACATCAACAGGGATACTGACAGTTAGATGTACATAGCTATAAACCTGTGTGTTTAAAGTAGGAGTCCATTACAACCTGTATGCACAAACAAGACACATCATCTGCAGGTAAGACATAGGTAGGCCTGAGAGGCATAGTTGTAGCACAACAAGCCCTGAACTGGAGTATGTTCATCTGTGGAATGGACGACTACTATAATTATACAGGGTTACAGTGGTGATGCTCATACACATGGAATCACAGGACTTGTTTGGATGCATTGACTCCAATTACACAAGGTCACAGTGGGCATGCTCATACACTTAGTAGCACAGGGCCATTTGGGATGCACTATGACTACAACTACACAAGGTTATACTGGGAACAAAGGGCTTGTTTGGATGCACTGACTCAAATTACACAAGGTGGCAGTGGGTACGCTCATACACTTAGTAGTGTAGGGCTGTTTGGGATGCACTCCGATTCTAACCACAGAAGGCCACAGTGTACATGCTTATACACTTAGATGTACAGAACACATTGTAATGGACTCCTATTGTAAACACACAGGTTTACAGCTATGTACATCTTAACTGTCAGTATATATGCACATAATACAGGTTTACTACCAGATACCTGTATGTGGCCCGTAAATGATATATCTGCATCTGTCCTGTGTGATACACATGCATACATGTACATGAAGTACAGCCAAAATATATTTGAAGTATACACAATCATGCATGTGTGGAAGTGACAGACAATAGGTTAATTGGGACACACAGGTGGATGCTAACTACAGCATGTGTCACACACATTGCTGCCCTGACAGGCATACATTGATATCAGGTTGTGGACAGTGGCATTATACTTTGAACAGTGGCATGTGCAAGCATAATATGTGAGCCCCATTGACTAATGGTACTGAGGTGCAGGTGTCAAGATGACCTCTCCTGGCTGTATTAGTAGTTGACATTATCAGCAGGACCGCTCCACTAAGCATATCTGGCATTGGTCATCTACACAATGTCTGCTGCTGTCCATCACCTTAGATGTAGCATTTGATACCAAGCACAATACTGCCACTCGCAATGATGTCATGGTACGAGTGGCAACTGCTTGACCAAAACAATGAGCCAATGTCCTGCTGTAATTATGATGTTGTCCAGTGTCTTTCATTCCGGGATGTAATGCTGAAAGAAGATATGCCTTTGTCACAGAGCACATGCATCCATGATTCGAGGGAGTGTGGATAATACCTAGGTCACATTTACCAATATAGTGGCATTCCAAGGCACAAGTCCTAAACACAGAGTTAACACCCTGACACCTACAAGACAATTGCAATGGATGCTTATGCTAACCAGTGCTAGATGTGTGGCTTTCGTAATCCATTTGCTCAATGTAGACCCTACAATGGGAAATACTGACATCTGTGCAGTGAGGAACACCTGGCTGAAAGCTCTGTAGTGCACAATAGCACTACCACCATATAATTCAGATCCAGACATGCGGGCCATGACACTGGTATGGACCACTCCAGGTGGTGTCGTCCACATATTCATAAAGGCTACTCACAAGTAAAGACCACTACTCTGACATAATTCATCACAGATGTGTCAAGTACAGGTGACAGTGGCAAAAGCTGCATTCTATGCAGTATCCTCATATACATCCACTACCATGTCCTTAGACTACCAACACACATCCATACATGTGGTATGAAATAGTATGGTAGAACACCAAATAACCTTCGACTGGTGGACTGTACCTAGCCCTACATCAACTGTGCAAAGTACTCATGTACTGATACAGTTGCATAATGTGTTATGCAATGCAATAATATCACTGTTTGTAACCAGGTCAGTTGTACACATACCATGGTCCCTCAGATGTTGTCAGCATTAACACAGTTGACTGTTGCTGTACACCAGTAAACAACACCCTCATGGTTGGATATGACCTAGATGTACCTGCCCTGGATATGTACATCCCACACTCATACAACATAAATGAGAATACCATTGCTGTTGTTGTCCTTTGTAGATACAGGTGGCTACATTCATTACACACATGCACATGGAAGATATGTCCATGGCTGCTGAATGCTAACAGTACATATGGTTTGATATCTATGTTGACAGAGGTAATATTCCCTCTCTACTGGTCACCCATGACACCTGTCATATCATACAACAACCCATGTGGCATGTATGTCATTAGACATGTCCACCTTATGCAATGCCTACAAACATACCCAAATAACAGGATCATAGGACCTACACACATAGCCTGTATTGACAGACTCAGGGGAATACAGCTATGCTCTGTATGTTCTTGAGTAGTTACAGGTGATATGTCCATGACATGTACAGCCATGTGTGCCCACAGCTCCTACATATACCTCATGTCAACAATTGCAAGCCATGCATGCTGGTGCTGTCTGGACATTAACCTTATTATCACAATAGCCAGAACGTGCTGGGGCGAGATGTTTACAACCCACAGACCTTGCACATGCTTGAATAAGTGTAATGCCTAACTCAAACAGAGCACATTGCTGGCACTCTTCAAGTAATCATGAGGTGTGTGTGGCAATATGATGTGCTCACTGTTGACCATTACAGTGCCCTGGCTTCACAGTGGAACTGTCAACTAACAGTTTGTGGGATCATGACATGGAATATTGCTGTGTGTGTGTGTGTCTTGCTGATGTGCTGTTGGCATAAATGTACACTTGGCTACTCAATGAAGGTGGTTGTGTGTCCTACTAGTACATGAATACAACATCCATTATGGTGTAATGCTCAGCTAGGTTTCACACATGGTGTGGGGAAGGTGTGGAATGTATCCTCTTGACCTGCTATTCCACTTACTGATGGAGACTGCATATGTGTACATGTATTGATGTGTGTTTAGATTCCATGTGTGTGCAGTGTCTGATGTTTGAAGGTGACTGCTGTCTTAGTACATCATGCAGTTGCAATGCAGCCTCAACATTGCCAACTGTATATGGTGATATGCTCAAAGTACAGTAAGCTGTACTTTAGGTATGGACAGATGTTTGGACATAACTACTAAGTATTGGGGCTACTTTGCAGATGAATGATTACTGTGGACAGCTCACAGGTGTGTTACAACCATTCCTACAATAACCTGTGTAACTGCTAAGCTATGGTTTTGTTAAATGAAGGGAAGGACACACAACGTAGAATGCAGTAAGGGTGACACTAAAGACAAACCTCTTGACACCTGGAACAGTAAAACCTTCCCTGTGCATATATTGTGCATATATCAGCACAGTTGGCAAAGGAAAGAGTCAGTATGCTTTGTAGCACGTGTGATAGTGCTGTCTCTCTGTAATACCTATCATGAGATAGGCAGGTGTTTGATTCACAGTACTGGCATGTGTGTGTGTGTGTGTGTGTGTGTGTGTGTGTGTGTGTGTGTGTGTGTGTGTGTGTGTGTGTGTGTGTGTGTCCATATATGTCACGTATGGTGGGGAATACATCCCAAATGTTTTTCCACTCTCCTGTACACTGTTGTAGACATCTGTACAGAGTGAAGTGTAGAAAGTAAGACATAGGCAGGTATTTGAATCACACATGTCAAGTGCCTGTATGTGTGTGACATAGGTGTATATCTTTGTGAATGCCGCAGTGTGTATATGTGTGTGTGTGTGTGTGTGTGTGTGTGTGTGTGTGTGTGTGTGTGTGTGTGTGTGTATGTATGGCTGTCCAGTCACTGGAGTGTGGCTGTATTTTACCATAGTGAAATGATAAGACCCCCTCCCCCCATCCACTCAATGCAATCTAGTATCCCTGTTGATGTCATTAATCTTAGAAGGGCATTATAACCACCTGTAAACATGTACGCCCTGGGGTGAGGCTTGTTACATAGCCTACAGATGAACCCCCCTCCCCACATACACTCAACGCAATCTAGTATCCTTGTTGATGTCCTCGATAATAGGCCATTCAGACTACCTGTACATGTGTAATCTCTGTGGCACATCTTGTAATTGTGTAGTACTATGATGATTTGCACATAGGCAGGGGTTCCCATCCCAACACTGGCAACTGTGTGTGTGTGTGTGTGTGTGTGTGTGTGTGTGTGTGTGTGTGTGTGTGTGTGTTACTGTGTCTGTGAATCCCTGAGTGTGTGGGTGTGTTATTGTGTATGTGAATCCCTGAGTCTGTGTATGCATCCTGTCATGGGAGTGGGTATTACTGCTTCCCAATGAGAAGCCACCTTTTCCACTGGCCTTTACCCTTGCCATCTGCTAAACCACTCTTTTACCTCCTCCCCACTCCAGGTAACTATACCTGTGATGTCACCCACTATGGATGTGACAGCTCTGGCCACAGTAGCTTACTACACAGCTATCATGCTCTTGGATCTTTAGATCAGTAAGCATGTTTGAAACTTGGGAGATTATAGCTGTGATGTGGAAGCTACAAAGTGCATGCAGGTACTGTCATACAGACTTGTGCATAGTCTACTTTTACATATGGGACACTAACCGCAAACACTGACATCCCCCGGCACATGCAATTACACCTGAAAGAGGAAGGCAGATCATCAAGATCAACATGCAGTTACTGTTGTTACACATAATACATACTGTCAAAAGTACAAAATGCATTCTAAAATTCTAGTACATGGTATGTCTGCTGTCTGTCAACACCACTCAACAACTGTAATCTACAATTGTCTTCCTAGTATGTTCACCCTGTGCATCAGTCCATATGAGCATGTCCCTGCACCAATGGTGTGGATGACAGAGATGCAGCACAGGCATCATCATATGCATAGGGTGATTATGTTTGCCAGAGGCCTAGTCTGCACCATTGGATGGCATCATGTGTGTGGGTTAAGGCCTTTAATCTCATTGGGCGTGTGTGTGTGTGTGTGTGTGTGTGTGTGTGTGTGTGTGTGTGTGTGTGTGTGTGTGTGTGTGTGTGTTCATAGGTTCATAGGTTCATACTAGGCATTTACAAGCCTAGCCCAATGTTTTGTGGCTTACGCCACCCCTTTAGTTTGGAGAAACTATGCCCATTATTTTGCTGTGCCTCTGTCGAGCAGTGACACTGAGGTAACCCCTGGGGTGTATCTGCGATCTCCCATCCATTGGTCAAGATTCCTCTTGAACAAGGCCAGCGAGGTGCTCTGCCTCACATATACCGGGATTTTGTTCCACAGCATAGGGAGTCTTTGGGTGATGAATCTATCCCTCCAGCACGTCCTATTAATAACCGTGTCGAGGTTTAAGTCTCCCACCCTTGTGGCTCTGAGGGATCTAGATTTTTTGAGATGAAGCATGTTCATCAAATCTGGGTTTGACATGGCCTTGTATGTCAGGCACAGGTCACCTCTGAGCAAGCGGTAAGCAACTGAATATAGCTGGAGTTCTTTCAGTCGGGCAGCATAAGACAGATTTTTGAGCCCCTTTATCCTTTTGGTGAGGAACTTTTGTGGCCTCTCCAGCTGCTGCAAGTGTCGGGTCAGATACATTCCGAATGGGGCATTGTACTCAATCATTGGTCTGATGAGTGATGAGTACAGGGAGACTATGTCCTCCCTTGATCTAGATGTGAATCCCTTCATGATAAGGTGGGCAATGTAGAAGGTCTTCCTAACTACTTTAGCAATATGGGTGTCGAATGAAAGGCTACTGTCAACCTGGGTCCCCAGGTCCCTGATAACTTCTTCTGTGATCAGTGGATGACCACCTATATGGTAGCTAGGGGTAACGTTGTTTTTCCCGAAGGGTATGACTATGCATTTCTTGGCATTTAACTTTAGGCCATGGCTCTGGCACCAGTTATCCATTTCTGTGAGACCCTTCTGAAGGATATCTGTGTCAGATGTGTTTTCGACTACGGCGCCCAGTTTGCAGTCATCTGCAAACTTTGTCAGCCATAACCCTCCTGTGTTTGCTTGTACTTCAGAAAAGTAGATGCCAAACAAGAATGGGCCCAGGACTGAGCCCTGTGGGACACCACTTGTGACAGGCTTTGAGTCTGACATGGCGCCAGCAACTCTGACCCTGTGGGTTCTGTCACTCAGCCAGTTTGCAACCCATCTTGTAATGTATGGGTTTACATTTAAGTTGATGAGTTTTTCAATGATACCCGAGTGGGGTATTGTATCGAAAGCCTTCGCCAGGTCTAGGTAGGCTGTATGGACCGCCTTTCCCTCATCAATGGCCTTGGTGACTGTTTCGAAAAAGTCAACCAAGTTTAAAAGGCATGATCTGCCTTTGACAAAGCCAAACTGGGTTGGATCCAAAGTCTGCAAATTCCCTATGTCTTTATTTATGAGATCCATTATGATCCTCTCCATGGCTTTGCAGATAAGGCTTGTCAAGCTAATGGGACAGTAATTTCCAGGGTCGGTGGAGGCTCCGCCTTTGTGAAGTGGGACCACAGTCGCTGTGCGCCACTCCCTGGGTACGTATCCGGAGGTGAGACTAAGATTAAACAGCTGTCCTAACTGTGGGTTTAATTCCTCGTTGAGTTCGTGGAGCACACAGCTGGGGACACCATCAGGTCCCATGGATGCTGTGTTCTTTGCCTTGGAGAGAGCAGTTCTCACCTGGGCGTTAGAGATGTTTGGGGGGCAACAATCATTTGGTATAGATATCTCTCCTTTTGGGGGGGTGGGGAGAGAAGTTTGCACTGAACCTGTCAGCCAGTATGTTGGCAATGTCTGTAGGATCAGTAATCTTCACATCATTTTGAACTAATTCTGAGCATATCTGGGAGTTTCCTCCTAGGTTTCTGACATAGCTAAAGAATGCCTTATGGTTGTCTTTAGAGTCCTTAGCTATTTTTCTCTCAAAATTAGCTTTGGATGATTTTATGAGAGCTCTTAGCTTTTTACATATAGTGATCAGCGGTGTCTTACCTTTTAAGGATTTTGCTCTATCTTGTAGTAGCTTTCTCCTTTTGTTGTAGAGTTTGTTTATGGCTGGGGTCCACCAGACTGGACGCTTGCCTTTGGTACAAAGAGTCTTTGTTTTGCTTGGGATTGCCTGATCCATGCAGCTCTGCAGGTGCTGGTAGAAGGCATTTGTAAGTGATTCAGCGGTTTGAGTAATGTTTACCGCCGGCTCGGGGGCCTTAAAGGAGACCACACTAGTCTTTAGAAGTGTGAAGTCGGCTTTCCAGAAGTTCTTTACTGTGGTCTTTTTTATTTTAGGTGGGGCGGATGAGGACCTCCAGCGAGATTAGTTTGTGATCTGATCTCACCAGTGAGGGGTATACTTCCGGTGTTGAACATTGTGCTCCCATGTTCGTGATGATGAGATCAAGTATGTTTTCTCCTCTTGTGGGGATGGTGACTAGTTGTTCCATGGCATTTGAGTTTATGAATTCCAGGAACTTTTGGGCTAGAGTGTTTGGGCTTGAGTAGTGTTCCCAGTCTATATTAGGGTAGTTGAAGTCACCTAGTATGATGGTGTTTGGAGATACATTTATCCCTCCAGTGTTTTCAGGAAGGCCATGTGAGGTTCCTGAGTTTGAGGGTGGCCTGTAACATGCTACAAATTGCAGAGCAGTCTTGCCTATGGTTAATTGCACCTGGATGGTTTCCGATGCATCGTGCGTTGCCACCAATCTTGAGGTGTGGGTGTCCTTGATGAATATGGATACCCCTCCTTTCTTGATATTGTCCGGATTTTGGGGCGGAACACATGATATGAGGTAAAACCTGATAGTGCTGGGGTGCTCTCAGGAGCCTTGAACCAGGTTTCTGTCACAGCACAGACATCGATGTTCTCCATACTGAGAAGGGCCTCGAAAAGTGCATCTTGAGGTTGAGACTTCTGGCATTGAGCAGCATTACCCTTAGTATTTTTTCTTTGTTGTGTTCTAGGGTGGTAGGTTTAGAATTTGAGCCTTGCCTAAAAAGGCACTATGGGGTGGCAAGAGCCTTTGCCAAAATCCGGAATCCCAGGGTGACAGGTGCAAGCCGTCCCTTGAAGCAGCGTGGCTTGTCCAGCATGTCATCCCAGGCAGACAGACATTGGATCCCCTTTGAATGACACCAGAGTTTAAGCCAATTGTTAAAGCTGATCATCTTATCTCTGTATTGCGGCATCATTCTTGGTGAAGGTAGGATACTGCTCAAGGTCAGGGTCATACCTGCTTGGGCTACATAATCAGAGAGCTCCTCTATGTCTCTTTTCATGTAGTCCAAGGAGGTACGTCTCAGGTCGTTTACACCAGCGTGGACAATGATTGAGTCATACTTGTACCTGCTGTTGAGAGACCTGAGTGCTTATGCTATGTGGCGGATTCTAGCGCCCGATAGGCAGCTTACTGTGACCTTCTCCTTACTCAATCTGGTGAGCGGGACGTCAGTGTGTCTGACTATGGAGTCACCAATGACTAGTGTGTCTGGCATTGTGTTTGGCCTTAAGGGCTGTGACTGCTTGACACTCTGACTGTGTGGTCTATGTGTTGCAGGTGTTGTGTTCTGAGGTGGTAGTTGTTTGGGTGTCTGCTTTGGTGGCCTCTGCTGTTTTGGTAGATTTTTGATCAGAGCCTCCGAGTATGTCTCTGTGTGTTTATGTGTATGATTTGAGGTTGTGATGGTATTATGTGAGACTGGGTCTATAGTGTGTGTGGTTACCTTCTCCTCGTGTCTGGTCTTGCCAGTCCTATGTTGAGAGAGCTCAGCCTCCAGTTTGGCCGTATAGTTGCATCTCTCACATGTATTTGTGTTTTGTGGGAGGAGGAGAGGGTTGTCTGTGTACATGAGGCAATTGTAACATTGCCTCAATATTCCCAGGTTCGCCAGCTGAGCAGGAGAGGACATTAGCAACTGATCCCTCGACATGCTAGAAGGAATAGACAGAAAATCTTAAAAAAGGTTCTGGGGGATGTGGGTGACTGAGAAATGGGGTTTGCTTTTTTGGGGTACTATCTATAACAAGAGTGCTGTATCAAGGTGATAAGTACTGTAGGAGCAAGTGCTGGGCTATGCAGATAGAGAATAGTCTACTTGGGAGTCAAGTGGAGATAATTTATAGTTACAGGATACACTAAATAGAACAGTAGTATACTTTGAGGAAGATAGTTTTAAGGGAAAATTTGAAGAGTGGACTTTAGGTAGCCCGAATAGTTTAAACCTGATTAACCGGCGCTGCCCTAGTGTGCAACGGTGGCAGCTCAACGCTAAATCTTAATGGCAGCTTAAAGCGCTTTATAGCAGGGGGCTGGAAAAGACAGGAAATGACCCAAAATGGCCAATAAACTACAAGTTACTGCCTTAAACCCCTCCTCTAAGGACAAACAGGCAGCTCAGTACTCCCCACTCTCACTGGTGAGTAAAGAAACTTCCCCCTGACCAAACAAGGAAAATGGAGAAACACAGGAACCAAGACAAAGCCCAGGGATCAGCAAAATCTGGTCTCTGGAACACAAGTTAGGAAAGTATGGAAAAACAAAGATATTTTTTTGGTTTTTTTCAAGATTTTTTTTACAGAAAGGCAGAAAACACAATAAATGCTATAATTTTTCGATTAATTGCTATCAAAAGCTAGTACACTTGAGTGTATTAGCCTGTAATTTAACTTTTAGGCAAAACTTAAATTAGCAAGTGCAGTAAACAGTTTTAGCTTATAAAGACAGTAAAAACAGTGCAAACTTCAATAAAACAGGCAAAAACAGTGATCGAAAGTATTAAATAGTCCAAAAAGCCAGGAAAAATACTTAAAATCTGGAAATGTAGTCTTTTCTGGTCTCTGCTGCTACAGGAACACTGCTGGCCACCACGAGGAGCTGTGCTGAGTTCTCAATAGCTGAAAAAGCCCGCCAAAGCACGCTTTATAGCAGGGGGCTGGAAAAGACAGGAAATGACCCAAAATGGCCAATAAACTACAAGTTACTGCCTTAAACCACTCCTCTAAGGACAAACA
Source organism: Protopterus annectens (assembly GCF_019279795.1). NCBI lineage: Eukaryota > Metazoa > Chordata > Ceratodontiformes > Protopteridae > Protopterus > Protopterus annectens. The sequence continues at coordinate 367,721,090 of NC_056727.1, read as the reverse complement.
GGCAGCTCAGTACTCCCCACTCTCACTGGTGAGTAAAGAAACTTCCCCCTGACCAAACAAGGAAAATGGAGAAACACAGGAACCAAGACAAAGCCCAGGGATCAGCAAAATCTGGTCTTGGAACACTAGTTAGGAAAGTATGGAAAAACAAAGATATTTGGTGTGTGCATGTATGTATGCACACAGGTCTGGCATGTGACTGGCCTACACAGGGGTATTATTGACAGCTGCAGACTGTACAGGGCAGGTTTCACAGTTCATGGAGTCTGGGCATGGCCACATGACCTGCGCCTGCCAGGGGTTGCACAGGCACTACTAGGCAGAGTTCCAGACGGGTCTATATTATATCCTTGAATGCTTAAAAAAGCGAATGCTGATTGATCATACTTATTTTCGCAAAACTGCAAAATATCGAAGCAGCAGAAACTCAATTTTTTTCCTAGGGAAAGAATTTGGTTGTCCATTTCTGTTGCTTTGGTATTTTCAGTGTTATGGTGGAAAGTTACCAGTCAGATTCAGGTAAGTGTGTGATTGTGTGGATGTGAGTGTTAGGGTGATTTAGGTGAGTTAGGGTTAGGGGTTGGGTTAGGTGTGTGTGCGATTGAGTGGACATGAGGGTTAGGGCAGATTTAAGTGAGTTAGGGTTAGGGAGCGGGTGAGGTGAGTGTGCGATAGTGACGGACCTTAGGGTTAGGGTTTGGGTTAAGGTTAAGTGGGTAGTTAGTGGTGTGTGCATAGCTTAGTGTAGGGTTAGGTATCAGATTTTAGGTGTATGTGTGTGGATTTCTGTTTGTTTGGTGTGCTTGTGTTGTGTGTATGTGTTTTGGATCAGCGATTTATTTCCCTGGGAAAAAAAAATCGCTGATCTGACAGTTCGAGATTGTAAGCTTTCACTTAAATTAGGTTGATCAATCAGCGTTCGCTTTTTTAAGCATTCGATGATATAATATAGACCCTTCCAGACTGGGTACTGTCTGATGACACATGTCCACTGGAACTGTATCCCTGTTGGAGCTGTCCAGGACCATGTGCACATGGCCTGCTGTGTCCTGGTGTGGACAGCTTACTTGCTGCACTGCTGCTGCTATTGCCACTATGGGAGTGGTATGTGAAGTAGCATGTTCACGTAGACCTTCAACAGGTGATGTAGCTGGCCTACCTCCACGTGTCCGATGCCTCACTCCCAACAGATGTTCCAGCACAGACATTCCATGCTCTAGGATTAACATGCCATGGTCAAGGGCTCCCACCATGTCACCCAATCATCTATCCAAAACATCTGTAAGATGATGGTGAGCATTTGCAATTGCCTGGATGTTGTCAGTTAAAGAATGGACAGCAGCCCTCTGAAGCCTCAGACCTTCTCTGTTGTGCCATTCAGCACGTGCCTGTGCCTCCATTACAGCCTGAAATATGTGTCTGGTGACACCAGCTGATGTGCTATGTCTTGCAGGGGCATAATGGCCAGAGGTCCTCCTACAAGCAGCACTAGGCACATGCCTGTGTGGGACATCACCAGTCAGTTAGCTGGGATCATGGTGTGTAGGCACACCTTCCATAATCTCCACACTTTCCTGTTCCATGCTACCACCCACCAACTGTCCTTTCTCTATGGCCACTGGTGATGGGGTATGTGTAGGCATGAGATCTGTGTGCGGGGATGAGGGGGATGCAGGTGGAATGGCAACCAATGGCACAGTTTCAGCCCGACAACCTTGCCTGTGCCTCAATCATACTTTCATCATCACTGCTATAGTCTGCGGGGACACTAACATCAGGTGGACCGCAGGAGAGAAATGCACCTACATCAACACCTGTGAGGGGCAGACAGGAACTGTACATTACATGTTATACAGCACAGTACAGACACACAGACACAGACACATGCTATGGCACCCAACGGCATGCAACATGCATGTGATATGGCAGAAGGCATTCAGCTTAGACATTTATAGTGGTAGTTATCATACATCCCTGAGTAGCACACTACAGCATGCATGTGTTATAGCAGAAGGCATGCACCTTACACAATTATAGTAGTAGTTAGCATACATCCCTGTGTTGCACCATTTGTGTTAGTAGGCTATGCCTCAAGCCTGTAACACAATGCATGCACTATGCACTGTTGCACTGCACTGCCATGTTTTGTGCAACATACCCCACATGTTAACAGACCATTGCTAACCTTTGTACATCTGCCACAGATGCTTTGTGTTGGCCACTGCCCCTATGTGTGAGGAGGACATGAGCAGAAGGGTATGTTGAGTGAATATTATGTTTGCCTGAGCCCTAGCTTGCATATCTCCCCCAAAGCAGTGCATGTCTATTCAACATTATTCTGCTTGCCTATGAGCCGAGTCTACAGACAATGTGCCTGTGGCTGTCCACACATGTTTGACATGGCTGTCCCTACTTGCAATGATGCCACAGATCAGCACTGGTTAAGAGTACACCAGCCTGATGTGTGGCATATGTCCTTGCCAATCACATGTAGTATGACATGTCTTCTGCTGACGTGCTGAATGACATGCATACATGTTTAACACAATGGTGTCCTTTCAATTATACAGTGAGGTAATGGTGTCTGAATGCAGGGACATGTTATACTAACATGGACCTTCAGCTGACGCAATGTTGTCAGTCCGCCCTACAGATATACAGTGACATACTGCACATTGATCTGATGTGCATAGCCATTACAGGGCATCATGTGGCTTCACTATTGCTATATAGTGTGAGATACAGACACAGTTCATAGCCATGACTGTGTTCAGATACAATACATATCTAATGTGGAATGGGACCCATATCATTGAGCTGTATGCACACTAAACTCTACTGTGGAATGTGTCATGCAGGTCACTGAAGGGTATACAGATGACATCCCTGCACATCTGCAACCATATTGCTGATGTGTGGCAACTATGCCCAGACATGACTAACGTAGCAGTACTCCATGTCCGACATGCCATCTGTGTACCTCACACACATGAGGAGCAAGCATAACAGTGATGTCTGACACCAGCAAGGTGAATGTACTATATTTGTGACCTGATGTGGTTGTATGTGTATGTTGTGCAACACATGTATGTATTTGGATACTGCATAGGTGAATGTTTTCATGTCGTGACACACTCATGATGTTCAAGACATGTTATGTGGTGGTTTGATATCATGCCTACACAAGCTGTGCACAGGCCTGTATGATGTTTAGTGTTTCACATCTGCAATATCACCATTACACAAAGGCCATAGTTGTATTGTGTCAGGCCAATGTGCAACAGGGTGTACATACGTACATCACTTCTACTGTGTGTGTTGCTTCATGTCTCTGGCCATCCTCCATGGCCATGTGTAACCATGTTTTGTCCAATGGCTGTGATGGGCATCAACTTCACATGTCAGTGTTGTCCCATATGACATACACCCATAGATGTCATATGCTCCACTGCAGACAGGCTTATGCAGGGTGGTATGTTTGGGATGTGAGCTATCATGTTTTGCAGGATAGTTAAGCAGTGTTGCAGTCAGCCCACTAAATGCCATGGACATGTCAGATAGCACATGACATTGTGTGACATTCATAGCAAGGGTATAATCCACAAGGGTGAATCCTGTGGGCTGGTCATACTCCAGCTCCAAAACATTTAGAGTGTGTGCACACATATGCTCTCTGTATAGTACTGTTTGTATTCCCCACATGTGTAATGCTGATCTGTAGTACATGTCCCTACAGTGAGCCACACCTCCACCATTGTATTCACAGCTGTCCACACATCTGGCAATGACAGTTTGTAAGGTTTAGTGTAGGTGTTTTATCTAGTCTTCAATTATTCCACATGGGTAGCCACTGTGATGCATTGCAGGTCTGACCTGTATATATTAACAGGGCCACCATACATTATGTGTATGTGTGTTAAATGGCCACATGGCAGATAGCATGCAATTAATATGATCTGTGCATTATCGAGCCTAATAAATAATAACAATCTCACCTGCAACAGGCTGCTGTCACTGTGAAACACCAGAGGTACCTAAATAAGAGTGTCACAGCAGTAAAATCATTATCCACACTTGTGTGATAGCTACAGGGTGCAATGTGCATGTTAGCACATAAGCCAATACAATAGACTATACTATGGAATATGCACATCTGTGCATACATAGAGTAGCAAACTATGTTATATCGCATGTGTGCATACATGCCTTGCATATGATGTTACATTACATATTGTACAGTAACACATGTAACTATATGAAATATAGTTGTGTTATATGTGCAGTAGTGCCTTACCAGGCAACTCCAGGCTCAGTGGTTGTGAGACACCCACCACCACAATACCAGCTAAAGCTTGTGGATGGAGTTCTGCAGGTGTCCCCAGGTTGGCCAGTAGCTCCTCGGTCATTGTGAGTGGGGGCTGGGTGAGTGGCCCCCACCTGTTGCACCTTGTTCCCTGGTGATTGCATTTGCATTTTGTTTTGCCCGTCTAATGATGTCGGTGCAGTGTCAGTGCACCTGCTGATAGGTGCAACTGTGGCCGCCAACATCATTTACCCTCCTGCACAGTTCCTCCCACTGGGCATCCTGCTGCTGTGCATCCTGTGGCACATGGCTGAAGAGTGTTATATCGTTGTCGAGGAGGTATGGAATGATGACCTCATCCTCCAAGCGAGTGTATGTTGGCAGCCTGGCATGTGGCATACCTGGAAGACATAATGATGGAGACAGGTCACAGTAACTCACAGAGAACTACAGAAGTACAGCTGAGCATACATGTGTATCACATTTATTAAGATTACAAATATGTCTTTGAAAATCTACATGACACTAACACCACTGACATGTTTAACTCACACACATTTGACACGTACTGGTGATTTAATGTTATCACCATATATGTGTGTGTCAAGTGATGAAATTGCTCATACTCCATGTGGATGTTGTCTTGATGTGGGCATGGCATGTCTGTTTGCCTGTACTGGTGTCTTTACCTATCAGCACATGCCTGGATGTGTTCACATTAATGCAATAGACCTTAATGCTGTGTATATGTCACATATATATTCATAAACAGCCTTAAGGGACATGACCTGTGACCCTGCAGACTTGCTCAAGGAAATTTTTACATGTATGTGTTTTGCCATATATATCTACATGACACTGTACAGCAGTTTAGCATCCTGCCATGTATTACCTGTGTTGCATATGTGAAACACATGGGACAATGGCTAGCTTGATGGTATTTGCAGGGTTGGATATCAACTATAGCATGTATGGTCAGTGAACTAGTAGGCTATATGCCCCGGGCTATTTATGAACCTAGGCTGAAATGTTACCTAGTTGTAGCCAAAAGACAGTTAAGTTACAGTGGCCAGTTCAAGCAGTGCCACAGAACTGATCCACAGGGTTACTGATATATTTGTCATGCGGTCATCACACCATGTCTCAAAGAAAGGCAATGTGCAGCTTTGCTGGACAGGGATGCGTAGTATGGCAGGAGTATGTAAAGTATACGGGACAGGGATCTGTCAGGCATGTTGTGATCCTTGTACTAGAAAGGTGGATGTCCATGAAGTATGTGTTTATTTGGAATCAGGATATGTAAGTGTAGCATGTCCACCATCTCTGTGTTGGACATGGCTTTATTCAGGGTAGGCATCATGCTACATAGTGGAGCTAGGGATTGGGAAGGCCAGTGCAGGCCATCTGAACATGGCCAATAACCCTTAAAGAAAATATGTGCTCTATTATGGGTCACTTGAGTGTTGAGTATGGCTGAACAATGATCTCTATATTCATGGATGGCACCCTGTCATGATTAGGAGTGCCACTTATGACTACCTGACTGGTGTGGTGAAGTAACTATCAAAGGAAGACTACTGTCCAGCTGCATCCCATACACACACAGTTTCCATTATGTTGACTGCTGCCTAGCTGGTAGTTCATGGGTACAGGGTTTTTAACATAGGGGATGACATTGCAATACTTAGCTGTCAGATTGTGGCCATAAGTCACACACCACAAATCTGACCCACAAAGGCCCTTCTGTATGTTGCCCACAGCAGTCATTGAGTCAACTATTGCTCCTAGTTCATAGTCATTTGCAAACTTCAAAAGGCAGATGCCTTCTGTGTTAGTCTGTGTGTTATAGATAACAATGAGGGGGAGTACCAGGAATTAACCCTGTATTACTGTAGCTGGCACTGGTTTGATGTGCGTGTATTAGTCAGACACCTTCTATAGTGTTGGTTCTGCCAGCAGTCCAGTTGCCAACCACTCCTGTGACATAGGAATATACACAGTGTAGCTAGAACACAGTATGGGTGATGGTGTCCTAAGACCTGGCAAGGTCATGATATGCTGTGTGAATCAACCTTACTGTCATCTACATCTGTACTGACTACATCAAATAAGTTGATCAAGGTTCATGGCCTTACAGACCAGACTCAGCAGAGTAGTAGTGCACTATTTCCCATTATCAGTGGTGTCTCCCCCTTTGTGGGGTGTGATAACTGTTGCTGTGCAACATTCAGTGTGTACATAACCTGACATGAAGCTATGATTGAACATGATGTGTATGTGGAGAGCAAATTGTTCTGACATTTGTGTAGGATACACCCTGGGATGTTGACAGGTCCCATGCAAGATGTATGCATGGCTTTAGAGAGTGCAGCTTGTACCTGCATAGTTGTTATTACAGGGGCTCTGTAGTGTACATGGATATATAAATATGTGTACCTGTTGTGGGGGGGGGTGAGTGTGGGTTTAAGTTACCCAAGACCTTATCTGAATGAACAGGTGCCATTTCTGTAGGTGCAGTACCTCTCATGCCATAGTGCTGTGAAGCAAGGCAGGTCTTGTTGTTGCCATTATGATTCATGACACAGCTATAGAATGCTCTGTGGCTGGCCACATATGTAACTGATTAGTTTCACAGTAGCTTTGTGTGGCTTTATATGGTGTATCTGCATCTTACTGAGGCTGACCAGGGGTCACCTCCACTCATGTGTGTTCACACTTTAAATGGTTACTACCTTATGTGGTACACTTTAAGGCAAGGTACCACCAGTTTGCCTTCCTGTTTGTGTTTGGTTGAATCTTGGTTCTGTTTCAATGGCACAATCACTGTACTTATGTGAGGGCTTAAAGTGCATTTGTGTAGGATTCAGCATTTGCACATGCATTGTCCATCTGCATGGGTGCCATGAAAGTCACCACTTTGCTCTTAAGAAGCATACCATTGGCTTTGGAGACTGACTATGGGTAGCATACTGTTAGCCCTGTTTGTGTGACTATGGTGATCCAGGTCATTGGGGTTGATGAAATCCAACATGCATTGAGCACAGGTGTTGGTACATGAGTCTTCCCAGTTCATAATGGGATAGTTGAGAGTAGCCATTATTATGGTTTTCTGTCTCAAACCTAATATTCCCCATTACAGCACAATATGACAGTTGGGAATTCTGAGGCATGGTGGGTTATCTGTCGCAAGGTGCAATTTGGATTCCACTTTGGCACAAAGGTAATTGCTCAGCATACTGCATCTGAAGTTATGCAAGTGCAACTAGCGTGGGGGTGTATATATCCTTCAGGAATATGGACACACCTATGGCCCATGTGTTCCAATAAAGGATAATGGCCAAGAGGTGAGGTATGTGTTATAACATGGTCATGCAGAGGTGCTCTCCGGAGCGTTGAGCCATATCAGTCACTGCACAGATATGTTCCCCATGTTTAAGGATTGACGTCAGTGAGTCCATATTGATCCGAAAAATAATTCAGTCTTGAGGCGAAACAGCAACCACTAAAGCTTTATTGGAATAAACGCCAGTAATAACCATATAAAAATGCTTTCGGCAGTAAAACTCCCTGACTTCAGATACACAAGTAAAAATTCAAAGGCTGTTTAAATACTAGTCACAGGGTACACTGATTAAAAAAAGCAATGCTCAGTTAGTATTTAAAGCACCAATTGGTATTAAAAACATTAGCTGTGTTGACTCCTTTGACTACAGTCAGCCATAAAACAATATACATTGCTTCCAGCATAAAATACCTGACATATAGCCTGATGTTTAAAACATGAAAAATATATAAAATTTGTATAAAAATATTTATAATACTAGGCTGAAAAATATACATATAATGTATGTCTAATGCACAAAATGCCGTATTAATAGCTGTAATATTTATGTACATTGTCACAGTTTTGCTGCTCTTAACTTGAGCAGTGGCACAATAGATATCATTTAAACCTGGTGTTCTGTTAGCTTCCAATATGATTTGCCAATAAGTCTCCCGGTACTCTAATTTAGTTTCGCAAGGGCCACCTCTAGTTTCCCTGGGCAAAATTTCCAAGACAAAAAACTCAAACTTGGCTTATTTGCACACCAGGGTATACCTGTACAAAGCATCTTTGGAATTTTGTTTCTGTATTTTGTACAAGTGTTCATATATTCTACGTCTCAAGTGTCATTCTGTTTTCCCGACGTAGAACCCATCACACATCTGGCACATAGCTAAAACTCCTGAGTATTACAATTAGAGTAAGTGGATACTGTTATCCACCTGTTTCTAGTTGAAATAAATACTTTCAGTATGGGAAATATTCTTACATTGTGTGCAGGCCCCACATTTATATGTTCCTCTGCATTGATTGGAAAATACATTAACACTTCCTCCTTGTTCCAATAAATTTTTAATGTTACTCCCCTTACGAAAAACAGTTTTCACAATGTTCCCTTTTAAGTTAGGGAGATCAGTAAAATCACAAAAACTTTCCCATTCTTTTTCCACTATATTTTTGATTACTCCAGAATTGGCACTATAGTCTGTGATAAAGGCTCTATTGAATCCCACTATTGAATTTTGAGCACTACTGTTAACCGTGGATAAATGTATGTTTCCTGTGCCCAGGATGGATTTATATTTGTTGTTCCTACCATCCCTTACTTTATTGCTTATATTTGTAATAAATTCTTCTGGATATCCTCTCTCTTGAAACATCAGGGTCAATTTCTGACATTCTAGATTGTAATCATTGTCAGAGGTTATTCAAGACGCTCTGACAAATTGTCCCTTGACTATGCCTTTCTTCTGGTATGTGGGATGGGAACTAGTGTATTGAATGTAGGTATTGGAAAAAGTAGGTTTCCTATAAATAGTAGATTTGAAACCTGTTTCATCTGCTCTTAAGGACACGTCCAAATAGTTGACCTGCTGTGTTGTGACCTGATATGTAAAGGTCAAAAAGTTGGTACTTTGATTTAAGTGACTCATGAAATCTTGTAAATGTCCTGGTGTACCTATCCAAAAAATGCAGACATCGTCCAAAAATCTAGTGTATAGGCTCCAGTATTTACAGTATTCACTATTAAAAACATATCTCTTTTCCCATACAGAAAGGACGATGTCTGCATAAGTGGGGGCACAATTGGCTCCCAGAGCAACTCCAGTTATTTGTTTAAATTATTCCCCAGATAAATACAAAAAATTATTATGCAACACTAGGTCAGCTAGTTCCATAATAAGGAATATGTCATTATCACTAGCCCCAGGATTATTTCTAAGTACTTCCTCCAGCCAGGCTAAGCCTGTTTCATGAGGTATAACAGAAGAAAGATCAACTACATCTAGTGTAAGGAATTTCAAATCTGGAACATTTAAATCAGGAGTAATTTTACCCAAAAATTCCCATGAATCTTTGAGTAGATACCTGTCTTTACCCTATAGTTGTTTTAATTTCCAATCCAGAAACTTGGATGGGGTGAAATCTTAGATCCCTGAGCAGATACTATAGGCCTAAGGGGGGGGGTTTTGAATGTCCTTGTGTATTTTGGGTACTCTAAATATAGAAGGCACCCTCGGGTTCTTGTTCTCCAAATATAAATAGGTGCTGTAATCTATAACCCATTGATCGAATAGATCTTTGATAGCCATATCAATTTTTATAAGATATATTAATCTCATTGATAGATACTTGCCTATAGCGGGTTTTGTCATACAAAATGGAGTTCATTTTACCCTCATACACGATCTTGTCCATAAGGACTATACCTCCCCCTTTATCTGGTTCCATAACTCGAGCATTGGAATTTTTACTGAGTTGGATAAGTAAGTCATGTTCAAATGGATCAAGTTTCGGTGTAAATTACTTATATCTTGTTATCTCCGTGGTTTGCTTCTCTATTCTTAATTCCAGATTTCTCAACTGGGGATGTATAGGAGGATTAAAAGTACAGGACCTGCTGGGTATAGATCTATCCCTAATGTTGGAATCCATTCCATATAAATTCTCCAGATTGAGCTTTCTTATGAAAATTTTTAGATCCATAATAACCCTAGCTATATTGCTGGCACGTTTGGGAACATATTTGAAGCCCTTAGTAAATAAGCTGAAAAATGTTTCCGTCACCATTGTATTACTATAGTTGAAAATGTGAAAACCAGACCTACTAATGACTTCATGGTTGTCCCCTTTGTGTACAATCATGGGATGTGTGGGGGCTACCAGTTCTTGTTCCTGTTGTTGTTGTTGTAACCCCCTGTTATTGCCTTCAGAAAAATTACCAGAATTGGAAGCAGAAAATCTGCTACTATCTCTCAGGTGAGTAGGGCGGGTAGGTGGAGGTGCAGGATATGTCTGACCTTCCTGATACTCCTTAATGTCATGATTTAACTTTGTGTTTTCTGGCAAGTATCTCTTGACATTTTCTATCTGTACCCTGATATCATAATATCTTTTCTTTTCATTTTCAACCGTAAACATTAAGTCATTGACAATCCTGTTGTTATATGTCTCTATAGCTTCATTAAGTTTGCAGGTTTTTCTCATTGTTCTTAATGATAGCTTGAACAATTTCCAAGCCAGAGTTGTAAAAGGCTCTCAAAAGGTCAGTATGGAATTCACTTCCTGATACTACATTGTTAAGATATTTGAATATCCTAAGACCTTTAGGCACTATATGCTTTTTGAGACACTCATTCAGATACATATTGTCCACATTTAAACTTTTGTACCTGTAGAGTACAGACCAAAGTTGTTCTAAGGTGTCAGTATAGGTCTGGTTAGATTCCATTGATGCTAGAACCCGCTCAGGAAGTTTGAAATTCGGTTTGCTCTGCAACCATTCCTGAAAACTCGAGGAAGGTGTTGACCCAGATACATTGCCCCTCGGTGACATGTTATCTCTAGAAATGCTTGTGGAACGAAGTACATTGGGCGTTTGTTGAAAGTTTGATGAAGAGTTACTGGAAATGCCAGTGTTGGATCCACGGGCTGTACCATGTACATTTTGGCCAGGGGGTAATCCTCCATCCCTGAATAGTTCTTGATTCCTTGTAGTTCCATTGCTGGAGAGGAATGCCATGAGCCCTTGGCTTAATGGTGTTAGTAATTCAATAAGCTGGGTTAGCTGTCCCGCTAACTTACGAAATTCACCGACTTCAGACCCTAAGGGATGGTCTGATTGCTGAGTGGATTTGGTTTCTCCCTCACGAGGCTCCATAATTCAAACAAGCAACCACAAAACCAGAGACTCGACTGAAATAATACAACAACAATCCGAAAAAGAATTCAGTCTTGAGGCGAAACCGCAACCACTAAAACTTTATTGGAATAAACGCCAGTAATAACCATATAAAAACGTTTTCGTCAGTAAAAATCCCTGACTTCATCAGATACACAAGTAAAAATTCAAAGGCTGTTTAAATACTAGTCACAGGGTACATTTGATTAAAAAAGCAATGATCAATTAGTATTTAAAGCACCAATTACTATTAAAAACATTAGCTGTGTTGACTCCTTTGGCTACAGTCAGCCATAAAACAATATACATTGCGGCCAGCATAAAATACCTGACATATAGCCTGATGTTTAAAACATGAAAAATATATAACATTTGTATAAAAAATATTTATAATAATACTAGGCTGAAAAATATACATGTAGTGTATGTCTAATGCACAAAATGCTGTATTTATAGCTGTAAAATTTATATACATTGTCACAGTTTTGCTGCTCTTAACTTGCAGTGACACGATAGATATATTGTCATTTAAACCTGGTGTTCTGTTAGCTTCCAATATGATTTGCCAATAAGTATCCCGGTACTCTAATTTAGATTCCCAAGGGACACCTCTAGTTTCCCTGGGCAAAATTTCCAAGACAAAAAACTCAGACTTGGCTTGTTTGCACACCAGGGTATGCCTGTACAAAGCATTTTTGGAATTTTGTTTCTGTATTTCGTACAAGTGTTCATATATTCTACATCTCAAGTGTCTTTCTGTTTTCCCAACGTAGAACCCATCACACATCTGGCACATAGCTAAATATATCAACCCCTGAGTATTACAATTAGAGTAAGTGGATGCTGTTATCCACCTGTTTCTAGCTGAAATAAATACTTTCAGTACGGGAAATATTCTTACATTGTGTGCAGGCCCCACGTTTATATGTGCCTCTGAGTTGATTGGAAAATACATTAACACTTCCTCCTTGTTCCAATAAATTTTTAATGTTACTCCACTTACGAAAAACATATTGAGTCCATATTGAGTTTCTGAAATGTATCATTGAGTAGCGATACCCGTAGTTTATTGCTTGGCTGTCCCTGTTACAGCAGTGGACTTTCACTGGAACTTTGCATGATGAAGGCACTATAGGGGAAGCATGAGTCCTAGCCAGTATCCAGATTCCCAGGGGTGACAGGTGCAGGCCCTGTCTGGCAAAGCATCATGGTCTGTCAACCATGTTATCCCAGGCAGAGAGATACTGGATACCCTTTGAATTACACCAGTACATTAGACAATTGTGGAATACAATCCTTTTGTCCCTGTACTGCCATATCTTTCTGGCCAATGGCAGAATGCTACCCAGCTCTTGGGACATACCTGCACGGGCTACAAGACCTGACAGTTCCTACATGTGTGTTTCCATGCAGTCCAGGCTACTGCATCACAGGTCCTGCACAACATGGAATATGCCAAAGCCATGTGTATAGTTCAAAAGGTAGTCTGGGTGTGAGGGTATGTGGCTAATCATGGCAGACAGGCAGCTGACAGTATGTTTGCCCTCATATAGCTTGGTGTGTAACATGGTGTTAGAGTTTGCATTCACAAATGAGTACTGTTGGGCATGTTTCTGGCCACGTGTTCTGAGGTATGGCACAATTGTGCAAACTATGTCATACAGGTTTTGTATTTTGTTGTCTGTCTATTCCAGCTTGGGAGGTCTCTTGCTTGGCCAGATACTTTAGAAGCCTCAATGTGTGTGATTTCTGGTGCTATGTGTGTGTGTGTCCTTACTGTGTTCTGGTAAGGGTATGTATTGGTTGTGGTGATGAGATGCATGTGTTAACCTACACCTCATGACTGTCCAGTCCAATTATGGCTGTAGACTGGACTGCCTTCCAACTTACCCCTGTAGCTGCATCCCAGACAATGTGTGGGGTGTGGTGTTAGGTGGGTTTGGCAGTGTACATGGCATAGAGGTTACATTCCCCCAGGATGGCCACATACACAAAGTGTACATGGCATAGAGGTTACATTCCCCCAGGATGGCCACATACACACAGCTGACATTAGTAAACACCAGTAGCTGACTAGTGGACATGCCTGTATGAGCATTCAGTACTACAAGTACCAAGTACTGTATTTAGTTTATGTATTGCTTATAAAGATGTTTTAGACAGTGATGCTCACAAGTAAATATTTGTGTTATGGATGTAACAACACTGGCTATTACAGAAACATAGTAGCTACCTTTAGCAGCAATCCTCCTCTGAGGAGCACATCACATCCTGATAGTTGATTACAGATGATGCAAGTGTCAACAGGTCTGTATCCTTTTCTGGGTATATACTCACATATCCACCAGAACCATGAGCTCTGTTGGGCACGAACACCCCCTCCCCAAAAAGAGTCAAGTATCAATAGACTCTGCTGCCACTATCAACATGATCAGGATATAATCAGGTAGGGTAAGCCATCACCTATGAAGCAGCTATTATACATGGGCAGTGGTCTCCTACAAATTACATTCATACTGCAGATGTTATACTGAAGTTACGGATGATATGCAACCTGTTTCATTACCAGTACTGTGCACAACCTTATATACAGTATTTGCAAGCGGCTGTTAGGCTGGCAATGAGAGGTTAGGCTACACAAACCTGAAAGTTCGACCAGTGTGCCTCTACTCTCAATATCCACTCTATGTAGGTGTGCACATAGCCATTTGGCCCAGCCCTGTAACAAGGATCACTACACATTTGCACAACATGTACACATGCACAGCTGTTATTGCTTGCAAACAATACTAGAGAGCTGGATATTACATGTCTTATGTGCATGGATAGTTACCTAGCTCTTCCAATTTTCTTTGCTATCATGCTGCTAAACTGTCAGAAGAATACAAGTCATATGTATCCTGTTATTGAGTATTGTAATCACCAACAGACATAACTAATGTTTGCATAACAACAGAAACACTATGTAAAATGGAATACAGATCTGCCTAAAATACTATACATTACACAGTTATTGGCACAATGTCCCACAATGCAAATCATATTTGCACAGTAAGCCCACCTTTGACATGTTCATCTCACTAATACACCCATACATAACTACTGTTACAATATATCAACATATACTATCCCCAGTTATAGCACATACTTGTTGGACCAACCCTGACACTGACAGTGGCTGGAAAAGAATTGGTGAATTCCAAGCCCATATATATCATCACTTGTGGTGTATGAGGAGTTTGCCTTGTGATCTACAGCAGTACACACATAGAATACTACAAGCATTACTACTGCTCAACAATACATCGCTACAAGATAGCTATTTCCACTATATGCATTGATTACACTGTAATTATTAGAGAACAGGTACTATATACACAGGCATACTAAATGTTATACATACCTTCTTAGTAATTGGAGGTGTTATTGACTGGTATATTAATTGTTTTCAGTTTGTGTTTCAATCTTCTGTTGGGTATTTTGTACTATTCTGCAGGTAGATACAGATTGTTTGAATGTGTGACAAGGCATCCTTTTATAGTTAGAGATCAGTAACGTGCTATCTTGATCACCAGTTGGTGTCCCACAGTAGTTAATTACATGCACATCAGCTGTGCAGCTACTCCCTTAGCCAATACCATAGCAACGGTGGAGTATAATTGAGTACTCCACTTGGCGTTGTCCCTTTGCCTTACTTGTGAGGAAGATAGCCTGGAAGTGTTGTTTGAAATCTATTGCAACAGCTGTATGGAGACAAATAGAAATATAGTGTGTGTAATGCCTAGAAGATTTGGTCTACGTGTGAGTACTGCTGTTATATTTCTGAACATTGCTACTTGTGCAGGGTTTGTCTGTACCTAATACGTCTGCATATGTTTCAGTCTGGCCAGGATGATTGACCAGCTCACGGCTGTATGGCTATGCATATAATGTTAAGGGGTTTACAGTGTGCTCACCAGACATCTTTAGTTTGGTGTAAATGTGTATCATACTGTGCTGATAATCAGTAATTGGTAACACGTCCTGGTGTAATTACTTTTCAACCTTCTGAAACAGGATTGTATAACAGCAACTATTTCACATAGGGCCATGTTAGTGTGTCTCTGTCCAGGTATGTTAAGGTTTCAGCAGATGTCGTACAGTGGGTGAATAATCGGTTATGGTATGACAAAATGTATTGTTGTGATTAGTTTGGGTGTGGGGGAGATGTTGGTGGGTGTACATAGCAAATGCAGATGTGTAGGAACTGCTTTTATACATATTCTATATGTGTGTGGGGGTTCTTTCCCTATGTGAACACCTATTCTTTAGTGGACTAATACTATGGTAATTGCAGGCTGATTCATTAAGGCACTGTTAAATGCTTCCTGTATAGCATGCAGGTATTGTTAGTCCTTGAATCCTTTTGGCAATACATCGGAATGCAATAATGTTTTGCTACATGAAAGATGTCTGTGTATTTCTGTCATGGATATTTGCAGTCATTGTAGTTGTGTTGTTGACTAACCCTATTTGGCTCATGTCCATAGAACATATTTGTAATAGTGTATTGCCATATACTCTTCATATGTTATGTTCATATTGTTTGGGGGTGGCAGAATGTGTGATTGCTATGGTCCATGTTATACTTAGATTTGAACACTTCAGATGCTGTATACACACATGTATGTATGCATGTATGTATGTATGTATACATATGGGTCTACTTCATAAGATCGACGGACCATTTGATCGACATTCATTTGGTCGACAGACCATTCGGTTGACAACCAGTATTCAAGGCACTTAACAGGGATTTGCCCCCTCCCCAATGTTCTGCGACCCTGGAGTTAATATATATAGTTAGGGGGGTGTGGGGGCGAAGCTTCCACCTATTTTCGTTTAAAACATGAAAATACAACAAAAACTACACATTTTAAATGAAAATAGGTGGGGGGTTTCATCCCCCCACACCCCCCAATGTGGAGGGCTGTGCCCCCCACACCCCCCTAACTATACATATCAACTCCAGGGTAGCACAACATTGGGGAGTGGGGCAATTCCCAGGTTTTTGCCTTGAAGACTGGTTGTCGACCAAATGGTCTGTCGACCAAATGAATGTTGATCAAATAGTCTGTCGATCTTATGAAGTAGACCCATATTTGTATATATGTATATATATATATATATATATATATATATATATATATATATATATATAGATAGATATATATATAGATAGATATAGATATATAATATATATTATTGCATACATTTATATGTACCTCCATAGATGTGTACATGTTTTTAACCTATCTATATATCAACATATATATGTATATCTCTATATATCGACATGTATGTATGTATCTCTCTCTCTCTATACATGTATGTGTATATGTATATATATATATATATATATATATATATATATATATATATATATATATATATATATATATATAGTATACACCTTTCATTGGATACATGGCAAAGGTTAAACCTGTGAAGCACCTATCCATTTAACCATGTTTAAGCATCGCTTTTCCATAATGCAAACCCACTTACAACTGCTTAAAAGTGCTTTAATCAACCTGCATCCAACAACCCTTATTCTGGCCCTCAAAATAAATTAACAGCCCTTGCAGGTCATGACCCCGGGACCATGAGCACCATAGTCACTGACTTTACCACTTAGGCACTTGAGATATGTACAAATGTTATTGTGTTTAGAATATACATTTTACTATGGACATTCCTCACTACTGAAAACAAATGTAACAGTCAGTTGGTGTACATATGTATGATACATGTTAATGTTCATATGTGTTGCAATGTGACCTGACAGGGTGTATTATGGGTGAGAATGGTTCTTGTTTTGTTTATTTTTTATATTGTCCCCATACTCCTTTATACCCCTCCAGTTCACTTATTGAACATCCAACCCAGGCTCTCCTTGATGCATAATTTCATTGCCCATCATTTCACCCCCACCCCAATCTCCACATATACAACAACCATCCCTTTTATGGTGAATTAAGTTAATATTAATAGTTATAATAGCAGAGCTGTGTGTGTTTTGTGTACACTTCAATTCCTTTGGATTGCGTCTGTGTCACAAAGTGTGTTCATAGACATTTATATATATGGCTATAGATGTAACTGTGTGTGTGTGTGTATATATATATATATATATATATATATATATATATATATATATATATATATATAATTTAGTATTAATTTGTAACAGTTATACATATGTAGATTTGTATATGTTGATTCACAAACTACAGTACATTACAATGTACTGTACATATGTACAGAAAGTGACTCTCCCATTTGTGGTCAGTACTGTGGAATGCCTATAGTATAAGGTGTAGTCTAAAGACCATGAAACATGTATACAGTGCAGATGGCTTAGTGGTAAGTCCCATGACTATTGTGTGCATGGTCCAGGGTTCAATACCTGTGATGCTTTAAAAATGTGTTTTACTCCAGAATAAGGTTCATTTAAGCAGTTGGAAGCATGTTTAAAAATGTTTGTGCGGCATTAAAGCAGCAGTTAAACAAACTTTAAAACTTATAACCTGTGCGAGCATACACAGCCACATCTGCTAACTACTTGGGATATATACATTTCAGTGACGTAACATCTCACTATGGGGTTACATAACATTACATTCTCTGTTGACTTTACCTTCCAGCACACGTGGGTATATATGGGTGTTTCAAATGTTTATTATACTGAAGAATACTACCTAGATATGCAAGCTGTGGTTAAGGTATACTTTTTAACATGAAAAAGATCTCTGACTTTAATGGGATTTGAACCAGGAATGCACAGATACTATGCAAATGCTGTAACCATTACACTATTGACATTAACATAGCTTTTGCCTATTTCCTATTTAGATGATTTCTATGTGTAAGCTAGGCTAAGCAATTGTGGAGGCTCCCAAACCCACTGAGCTTCACTTACTCTTGAAATAAAAACATAACAAATGAAATGAGAGACTATAAATTAAATTCCTAACTACATTAGGCATAGCCCCTCACTGACACACTTCATGAGAAACCTTGATGTGTGAATGGGTAACAGAATATACACACCTGGAATCATGTGTCTCAGAACCATACACCCAGGGTGTGGGGGAGCCCCTCCAGTTTTATAGCTGCAAGACCTGTTGGGGAAATTGAATGGTGTTGATGTTTCATGTTAACATGCACTCTTTAGATCACTAAGTACCCCTATCACCCTCCGCCACCCCAGTCCTTAACAGCTTCTGGCAACTCTGCCTGGAATTACTTCATTGGCTATGCTTGACAGAGGCTCAGTTACTTCAATGGTGCAGAGAAAGCCAACACACTGTAGCTATGCTTCTAAATGCCCTTGGGCAGATAGCCTACTACCTATCTGTGAACAACCTCTAAAGTGCAGGCCATCACAGACATAATATGTGAATAAACAGAGCTTTCAGATCACAACATCCAGTGAAAAATCACCATGTAGTCAGAAAACAGTTAAGTACAGCAAGAACATACAGAACACTGAATTCCAAAAGCATATCTTAGAAGCTAGAAGACTTGTATAAGTTTAAGGCTTTCTATTGCTTACCAGTAGGTTACCTACAGGAAAGATGAGAAATAAGCACAGATGGGTAACATGCATGCAACAATACCATACTGGCTTGCATGTGTCAGCCTTAGGCTTTGGAATACTGACCAAGGCTATTGGCACCCCCATAGTGCCTTTTTAGGCAAGTCTCAAAGGTGATTCCCACCTCTGTAAACAGCACAATAGCGGAATCATTGAGGGTTATGCTACTCAACGCCAGGGGTTATAATCAAAACATGCACGCACTCACAGCACTCCTCCATATGGACAACGTCAGCATCTGTGCAGTAACTGAGATGTGTTTTAAGGCCCCTGAGAGCACACTAGCACTACTAGACTACAACCCATACCACACATTTCGGCCACAGAACATGGACTGACACAGACATGGAGGGGGTGTATCCATATTCATCAGGGATACCTACACCTCCAGGTTAGTGGGGCAGCATGATACCTCTGAGATTGTCCATGTGCAGCTAACATCAGCCACAACTGTAGTGCAAACTGTGGCCTGCTACAGATCACCCTCCATGACCCAGAACCACCACTCCTACCTGGAGACAGTGGAAAACATGACAGTCCTACCGAGCACTCCGTTATTGGTCGATGTCAACTACCCTACCATTAACTGGGAAACGTACTCGAGTACTCACTTCCAGGCCCAGCGCTTCCTGGAATTTATCACCTCATATGCCCTGTTTCAGATGGTAAACTCCCTAACGAGAGGTGGAAACATACCAGAAGTGGTAATCACCAACATGGATGACAGGTGCACCACAGCAGAGATAAACCGGTCACTGGTTAGATCTGACCATGGACTTTTCACTGATTTCCACACCCAACCATCATCCCCACCCAAGGAAATCACAGTGAATACCTTTCCTACAGCTAAATTCACACTACTAAAGACAGATGTGGGAGGTTTCACAGCCCCCATGCTAAGGGAAACCACTGCTCAAGATACAGAAAGATTTACAAATGCACTCTATAAGCACCTACAAGGATGTATAGATCGTGCCATCACTGGTAAACCAAAATTCGCTCCTCCTAGACAAGTACACCAGTCTGGTGGACCCCTGCAATAAACAGGCTATACAACAGAAGTAGGACAGTAGTCCAGAAAAAAGCAGCAACACCCAAGAAGGAAAGACATCCGTGACCAGTATTAGTAAGAAACAGAGGTCCCTCATGAAATCATCTAAGGCTAACATCAGCAGGAAAATAGGCAGGGATTTGAAAGATAACCACAAAGCCTTCTTTGGCTATGTCAAGGATCTAAGTGGTAACACACAAATTTGCACTGTGCTGGTGCAATATAGCACAAAATATACTGACCCTACTGATATCGCCAACATCCTTGCAGATACATTTAGTGCAAACGGCACCCCCTAAAGAGCCCACAACAATACCCGGAAAGTACAGTATCCCAGACATCAGAGACACAGGTGGAAATAGCCCTCTCAGATGGCAAAACACAGTGTCAGTGGAGGCAGATGGTGTCCCAGACTGCATCTTGCAAACACTACAAGACAAACTAACCCCCCACCTAATTAAGGTTTTCAACCTCAGCCTCTACAACAGGCTACATGCCCATACAATGGTGCATAGTAATGGTATTCCACTCCACCAAGGTGGAAACACAACTGAACATGGTAACTACCACCCCATAAGCCTGACTAGCCTGGTCTGCAAAGCTATGGAGCGCATCCTCATGGCATTCATTGACAGGTAACCTCGAAACACTTGACCCAACCCAGGTCAGCTTGGTTGAGGGAAGATCATGCCTACTGAACCTGTTTGACATCTTACAGACAGTCACCAAGACATTAGATGAGGGGAGAGGTGGTTCACGCATAACTGCCTGGACCTCGCCAAGGCTTTTGACACCATTCCCCACACAGATATTATTGATAACCTCACCAGCCTGTACATAAACCCATACATCACAGGATGGGTTGCCAACAGGCTTACACACATAACCCACATGGTAAGACTAGCAGCCTCCACATCCAACTCTTAACCACTCACTCAGTCCTGGGACCTCTACTGTATGGCATATACTTCTCAGAGGAACAGGCAAACACAGGTGGACTACGGCAGACCATGTTTGGCAATGACTGCAAACTGGGAGCCATAATTGACAGTCCAGCTGACACAGACATCCTTCATGGGGCCTAGAGACAAACACAGGGTGTCAATGTCATGGACTACAGCTTAGTGCCACAAACTGCATGGTCAATCCATTTTGGAAAAACTAAGCACCCACATATTAACACGTAAGTGGCAGCTACTTTAATACAGATGAGGTAATAGGGTATCTGTGTACTAAGGTAAATAGTGATCTCTCCTTTGACAATCATATCTCCAAAGTAGTTAGGACATCCTTCTCTGTATGCCATCCGATTACTAAAGGGTTCACATCTAGACATACTGAGGTTATAGTGCCCCTTTACTCATCACTCATCAGTCCCATCATAGAGTATAATAACCCATTTGGGATGTACCTCAGAAGACACTTCCGACAGCTGGAAGGTCCTTGAAAATACCTCGCCAGGAGGATTACTGGCCTCAAACATATATCCTATGCAGCCAGACTGAATAAACTCCTGATTTACTCAGTAGCATCTCGTTTAATCAGAGATGATCTCTGCTGGCCAAAAAAGCCATGTTCAACTCAGGCTTAATGGATATGCTCCACCTATGAGAATCCATGTCACAGTGAGCCACACACTGTAGTGAGCTAAACCTTGCCACAACAATAACTAGAAGATGCTGGAGGGACAGATTCCTGTCACAGAAACTTCCCATGCTTTGAAACTACATCCCTAATTACATTATACAGAGCCCCTCACTAACACTCCTCATGAGAAACCTTGAAGAGTGGATGGGGGAACAGTAGATACACCCCAGGGATCCTGCCATTGGCTCTGCTCCACAGAGGGACAGTTAATCAATGGGGTGGCAAAAGCTGACACATTTTGGCTAGGCTTATGAATGCCCTCAGGCAGTTAGCCAAGTACCTACCTATCAACCTATGAATCTATACATACAGTATCAGCACATGCTGATAGCTTAATTTACTGTTCAGGTGTTGACTTACCTTGTGCCAATAGCAGTTGTGTGTGCAATAGTTGAGGGCTGCCTATGTTGGATGCACACAGTAGACTGCCTATACATGACAATTTACAGGTAGTCTTGTGTGTGTGCCATCCATTTTTACTGTGTATGCAGGTGGAGAAAGGTGTCAGTCCATAGGTGCCTACACTGTCAGTGTGTGTGCTATACATTCCCTCCTTGCCATGTTCATGGGCATACTGGGCATGCCTCCATCTGCCTACTGGGGCTGGCTCAGGGTGTTCGTGGTCTGAGTACCTCTGTGCCAGTGGGCCCCTTGGCAATGCTGGTGGGCTGTAAGGGCCTTCACCATTCTGTCCCTGCTGCAGCTGTTTCCGCAGGATCATATTGTGTAGCAAGGCACATACTATGAAGATGTGGGCACACGTGCCCGGAGAGTACTGCAAGGCTCCATCAGATATGTCCAAGCAACGGTACCATGATGTAAGCATCCCAAACACACGCTCTATGATGATTCTGGTTTGTGCTTGTGCATCATTATGACATTCTTGCATGGGTGTGTGTGCATTTCTGATGGGAGTCATCATCCAGGGTTCCAGTGCATAGCCAGCATCCCCCACCTGGTGGCCATATGGGATGTCCCCCCTGGCAAATACCTGATACAGCTGTGAGGCATGCCAGATGTGGGAGTCGTGATAGCTTTCAGGGCTGCCAGCACACACATCCATGATAATGCCCTGGGCATTGCACATGACCTGGCAGTTGATGGAGGGGTATCCCTTGTGGTTTATGTAGTGCCTACCCTGCTCACCAGGTGGTGACTTGATGTGTATTTGCATGCAGTCTATTGCACCCAGTACCTCTGGGTATTCTGCCACACGGTGGAAGAGACGCATATTGCTGGCCAGCTCCTCCTGCGTTTGGGGGAAGTATATGTGCTAATTGGCATGTGGTAACATGGCATCCAGGAACTGGTGAAGTACCCTGGATGTTGATGCCTGTGAGATCCCCATGATATCCCCAGTTGGCCTTTGAAAGGTACTTGTAGCTAGTATTCTCAGGCTTACACATACTTTCGTAATTCGTATCCACTGGGATGGATTCCCCTCTGTTTGTTCTGGCTCTGAGGCATAGCTGGCACAGCTCCACAAGTTGCTGTAGGGTGTCCCTGTCCACCCTGTAATGCTCTACTATCTCCAGATCATGTAGCCCCTGCTAGGTTACCCTGGGTCTCAACACTCTTCTCCTCCTCTGGTGCCTGGTGTGGTTGTGAGCATCATCCTCCACACCACCTTCAGTCTCCAACACATGCTGGTGGATCAAAGCTATGGCAGCCCCTAACATGTACATATTAAAAGTTCCCTGTCTGTATACACCAATGGTGCAGAGTGTATGGGAATACACAAGTGTGTATGAGGTGCTTTCACAATTTATACTATTGTGCTATGTATGCTGCTGATGTCATTGGGTGTGTATGAGCAATTCCAGCTGCAGGGTATCTTAATTATGGGTTTTACAGTGAGTACTGCAAGTGTGGGGCCTTTAGTGTGGAGTTATGCTTGCTTGCCTTGATTAATCTGTTGCCCTTTAATTCACTTTTATGTCAGGATCCCCTCCCATTATCGGCATGCCTCCACCTGTCATCTTTCTTGTTTTGTACTTTCCTTGCTCAGTCATGTGTTGCAAAATGTGTCTTGTAGCTGATATAATGCAAATCTGCTTTGTTCTGCTGTGACACTTTACTGTTTTCTTTGCAGTACAGCCCCTCCCCTTTCCTGTTCTGCAGGTAGCTGCTTGCAGCCTTGTTAGCTGTTGTCAATGGCCCACTGTAGGTTCCTAGGTGTTAATTAGTCATTTGTACTCCAATTTCCCTGCTGCAGCATTTCCTTATTTTTTCCTATATCCTTCCTGTTTCAGCTCCGGTGCACACCGTGCAAACCCGTTTACTGAGTTTAAGCGCGTTTTAATCTCTGTTCATATGCATTATTGGTTACCTTGTGTGCTCTCAGCTAAGCAAAGCTATAGCCGGTTCAACACAGCCCTTTCCTGCAGCTTTGCTTAGCTACAGGACACCGGATTAGCAATGCTCCAATCTGCTTATAGCAAAGATGACACACCCCTCTCTTGATGTCATTTCTATCTCAAGGGCACACCTCAGTGTTATAACGCTAAGCTGTGAGGTGCATCCTTACACCAGCGAGGAATCTGTGATTCAGTACTACTCCTCTCATTTGCATGGCATTGCCTACTAATTCCTAGCTACTGTGCAAAACACTGTCACAGCCCCTTAGCAACCCTTGCACCATGGTGTGGTGTAGCATGCCTACCATTGACTATTATGGGGAAATCATGATATGTGTTACATTTCAGTTTTATTCTATATTTTTCTATTTTTCTTGCGATCTTGTTTGCGTGCCGCTGCCCTGCACTTAAACTTCGCGATAGTGCAAAAAATTAAATTAAATGTTCTTTTTATATTTTGTACATGTTTTTTTATGCCAATGGCTATATATTTAGTCATTGGCATATATTAACGATATAATACATGTGTTTGGCCAGCTGTCATGGCTCCAATTTTATGTTTGCAAAAATGTAAACCGTTTTTTTCACGGTTTACATTTCTGCATGCTTACACTATGCCTGCACCACTTCCTGGATCGCTAAATACCTTCATTTGCATGCTACACTGCTGCAACTGGGGTAATTAGCATACAGGGACCGGGAGCTGTGCAGGCGTAGTGTACACAGGTAGTGCACATGGAAACAGCTCGTGCCTGGATCACTCACCGGCCATATTTGGTGTTGGAACACCAACGCTATGCCTGCACCTGGTGCAAGCTTCATGAATCCCAGGGTCTGTCTTAATTTATTCTTTTTCTAATATGTAAGGGCACTGGTTACAAGTATCACAAGCATGAGTACCCAAACCTAAGAAAATTTTTAGACATTTTTCTCCCTTTTCTAACAATCCCTTAAGATTTATCCCTGTTTTTGTATATGAAAAGGATTTTTTGCCTAATATTTTAAGCAATTTCAAGTCAATTTTCAAGATATTCCAATTATTTTCTACTATTTCTCTAATTTGTTTACTACTGTTATTAAATTTAGTGACTGATGAATTATTACAATTAGAGTTGGAAATTTCACCCATTATGGTGTATCATCATCTTCTTTCGGCTGTTCCCGTTAGGGGTCGCCACAGCAGATCACCTGTTTCCATTTCTTCCTGTCCTCTGCATCTTGCTCTGTCACACCAACCACCTGCATGTCCTCTCTCACCACATCCATAAACCTTATCTTAGGCATTCCTCTTTTTCTGTTACCTGGTAGCTTCATCCTTAGCATCTTTTTCCCAATAAACTCAGCATCCCTCCTCAGCACATGTCCAAACCAACGTAATCGTGCCTCTCTGGCTTTGTCTCCAAACCTTCCAACCTGGGCTGACCCTCTAATATACTTATTCCTAATCCTGTCCACCCTCGTCACACCCAGTGCAAATCTTAACATCTTTAATTCTGCCACATCCAGCTCAAACTCCTGCCTTTTTGTCAGTGCCACTGTCTCCAACCCATATAACATAGCTGGTCTCACTACCCTCTTATAGACCTTCCCTTTCACTCTTACAGGTTACTCGTCTGTCACAAATCACTCCTGACACTCTTCTCCACCCACTCCATCCTGCCTGTACTCTCTTCTTCACCTCTCTTCCACACTCACCGTTACTCTGAACTACTGACCCCAAGTATTTAAACTCATCCACCTTCGCCACCTCTACTCCTTGCATCCTCACCATTCCTCTATCCTCCCTCTCATTCACACACATATATTCTGTCTTATTCCTGCTGACCTTCATTCTTCTTCTCTCTAGAGCATATCTCCATCTCTCCAGGGACTCCTCCACCTGTTCCCTACTCTCACTACAGATCACAATGTCATCTGCAAACATCATAGTCCATGGGGAGTCCTGTCTGATCTCGTCTGTCAACCTGTCCATCACCATTGCAAATAAGAAAGGGCTCAGAGCTGATCCTTGATGTAACCCCACCTCCACCTTAAATGCATCCGTCACTCCCACCACAGACCTCACTGCCATCACACTACCCTCGTACATATCCTGTACCACTCTTACATACTTCTCTGACACTCCTGACTTCCTCATACAATACCACAACTCCTCTCTAGGCACCCTGTCATATGCTTTCTCTAAGTCTGCAAAAACACAATGCAACTCCTTCTGACATTCTCTGTACATTTCCATCAACACTCTTAGAGCAAACATCACATCTGTAGTGCTCTTTCCTGGCATGAAACCATACTGCTGATCACTAATCATCACGTCCCTTCTTAACCTTGCTTCCACTACTCTTTCCCACAACTTCATGCTGTGACTGATCAATTTAATCCATCTGTAGTTACTACAGCTCTGCACATCACCCTTATTCCTAAAAATCGGTACCAAAACACTTTTTCTCCATTCCTCAGGCATCCTCTCACTTTCCAAGATTTCATTAAACAATCTGGTTAAAAACTCCACTGCCATTTCACCTAAACACCTCCATGCTTCCACAGGTATGTCATCTGGGCCAACAGCCTTTCCATTCTTCATTCTCTTCATAGCTATCCTTACTTCCTCCTTGCTAATCCATTGTACTTCATGATTTACTATCCCTACATCATCCAACCTTCTCTCCCTCTCACTCTTCATTCATCAACCCCTCAAAGTACTCTTTCCATCTCCTCAACGCACTCTCCTCACTTGTGAGTATGTTTCCCTCATTATCCTTTATCACCTTTACCTGCTGCACATCTTTCCTAGCTCGGTCCCTCTGTCTAGCCAATCAGTACAGGTCTTTTTCTCCCTCCTTAGTGTCCATCCTTTCATACAACTCTTCATATGCCTTATCCTTAGCCTTCACCACCTCTCTCTTTGCTATGCACCTCATCTCCTTATACTCCTGTCTACTTTCTTCATCTCTCTGACAATCCCTCTTCTTCTTTGCCAACCTCTTTCTCTGTATACTCTCCTGTACTTCCTCATTCCACCACCATGACTTCTTGTCGTCCTTCCTCTGTCCAGATGTGATACCAAGCACCTTTCTAGCCGTCTCCCTTACTAGCTCTGCTGTAGTTAACCAGCTATTCGGTAACTCTTCACTGCCACCCAGTGCCTGTCTTAACTCATCCCTGAACTCCACCTCACAATTACCCTTTTTCAATTTCCACCATTTGATCCTTGGTGCTGCCCTCACACTCCTCCTCCTCTTAATCACCAACGTCATCCTATAAACCACCATCCTATGCTGCCTAACTACACTTTCACCAATATGGTGTATCTAAATACATTTTCAACACATACTTCTGACCCTAACAAAGGTTTATGTTCCCAGTCCTTGAGTTATTTCTGGAGCAAGGAGTGGAGGAACCCCTGTTCAAGAATATCTTAGCAATCTTATTCAATTCTTGCTGATATAAGTCCTTGTTGGAACATATTCTGGCTGCTCACTATTTGTCCTTTGTAAACATTTTTCTTACAATGAAAGGGGTGGCAGCTATTGTCAGGAAAGTGTGTTTGAAAAAGTTTATTTTCTATAAATAGTTGATATGAACTTCTGTTAATTTGTGTTCTTAGTTATTGTAACATCCAAGTAATTAATCTTTTCACTACTGTACTGGTGTGTAATCTTTAGAAATTCTGTAGTTCATAGGATCATAGAAGGTTACTAGGCTAATGGCCCCAGGGCCCTTACAAACCTAGACAAGTTCAACCCATGTTTCCAAGTGTTTCTGGTGCAGGCAGACACTAAAATCAGCACCTATTTCCCCTTTCTAAGAGGGACACAGGTGGAACCCACGGGGTGAATTTCTGGTTACCCATCCAATTGTCCAAATTGCAATTAAATAGGGCCAACAAGGGCTTTGTTTAACATGAATAGGAAGCTTGTTCCAAAGGTTGGGCAACCTCTGTTAGACAAATCTGTCTATCCAGCAAGTTCTGCTGATGTCACATAAGAGGTTAAGGTCCTTTGAGCGAATGACCCGTGTGTCATTTGACTTGCGAATGTGCAGCATTTCCATTAAAGCTGGGTCAAAGATTCTCTATATGCAAGGCACAGGTTGCCTCTGACCAGTCTGTATGACATAGAGTAAAGTGACAATGATTTCTGTCTGTCCGCATAAGACAGATGTTGAAGACCCTGAATTTTCTTTAAAAGGAACCTTTGTGGTCTCTCCAATTGCTGAAGGTGTTTGGAAAAGAACATACCAAACAGAGCATTGTATATTATTGGCCTAATGAGGGAAGAGTACAAGGGGGTTATAACCTCTTTTTTTCTGGAGGCAATGCCCTTACTTATGAAATGAGCAATATAAAATGCCCTTCTTACCACTGTGGAGACATGGTGATCGACGTTAAGTTTGCTGTCAACCTGTGTGCCCAGATCTCTCACCACTGACTGTGTGCTTAGGGTATTGCTATTGATGTGGTAGTTTGCAGGAGCATCACCCTTGCTGAAGGGGGTGATAATGCATTTTTTTGCATTAAGTTTAAGACCATGAATTTGTCACCAGTCATTAGTCTGAGTAAGCAGGATGTTGACATTGCTAGGGGTTTCAATGATCGCCCCCAGTTTGAAGTCAGCAAACTTTCTCAGCCACAGTCTTTAGTTTTAGTCTGTACTTTCAAAAAGTAAATTCTGAACAGTAAGGGTCCCAGAACCAATCCCTGTGGAACACCAATGGTTACAGGTCTGCTGGAGAAGGTTGAGTCCCCTATTTTCACCATATGAGTTCTATCAGTGAGTCAGTTTCCAACCCACCTGACAATATATGGGTTGATATCCAGCTGGGTGAGTTTATCAATAATACCTGAGTGGGAGGATTGTGTCAAAGGCCTTGGCTAAGTCTAGGTAAGCAGTATGCACAGATATGCCCTTATCTAGGACTTTGGTGACTGTCTCAAAGAAGTCCACCCAGTTTAACAGGCATCATCTCCCTTTGGCAAAGACAAACTGGGTGTAGTTGAGCATTTGGAGATTTACTATATCTTTGTTAATAAGGTCCATGATGATTCATTCCATGGCCTTGTAGATAAGGTTGGTCAGGCAAAGGGATGATGATAGTTGTTTTCCATTCTGATGGGACAAAGCCAGTGCATAGGCTGGTGACTGAAAAGTGTGTTCAATGGTGGTGCTAATTCCTGTTTTAACCCATGTAGAACACAGCCCGGGATGTTGTCTGGTCCCATAGAAGCTGTGTTTTTGGCCTTGGATAGGGCATTTAAGACCTGCTCCTCAGAAATACTAGGTGGGGGACAGGTGTTAGGGATGTTTTGGGGAGTGAAGTTTTCACTGAACCTGTCAGTCGACAGGTTTGCTATATTCACAGGTTCTATATATGTAGCACCATTAACGATGAGTTCAGCGCAAATCTTCGATTGATATAATCTATAAAGTTATGAATGTTAGTTTCTCCTTGACTCCAAATGATGAATATATCATCCAGGAATCTTAAACAAGTTGCCCAACTGCCTTTATAAATGGAGTCTAGGATAAACGTCTTTTCCCTCATGTACATCACTAAATTAGCATATAGTGGGATGCAAGCTGCACCCATTGCCACCCCCTTGAGTGTCTGAAATGCTCATCCTCAAAATATACATTTTATAGTAAAATATTATCTCCATCACATCTGTTAAACATTTTATCAATTTGTTGCCTAAATTAGTAAGCTCAAGTATAGCTGTATAAAGGGCGGTTGCTGTGGTGCAGCAGTTAACGTTGCCGCCTCACAGCAAGAGGTTCTCTGGTTCGATTCTCGGCTGGGGTGCCTTCTGTGCAGAGTCTGCATGTCCTCCCTGTGGTCACATGGGTTTCCTCCGGGTGCTCCGCTTTCCTTCCACATCCCAAAGACATGCAGTAGGTGGATTGGATACTCTAAATTGGCCCTAGGTGTGTGTGTGTGCATGTGTGTGCCTTCTGTGGAAGGTTGGGCGCTGGGCTGGCAACTCAACACCGTAAAACTCTACTGCCAATCATGAGCAGACAGATGATCCACTGTGGTGACCCCTAACCGGGAAAAGCCAAGAAGAAGAAATATAGCTGTATAAAAGAGTCCCAACCCACATTTATGGGGTATACTGGTGAACACGTCTACTACATCCAGAATAATAAAACAAATCTTTTCATCATAAACTTAGACTTTATTTTTGTTATAAAGTTCCAAGCTTCTCTCAAAAATGTGGGGAATATCTTTGAGGAATTTTTTCACTGTTCAATCCACATAAATAGCCACTGAATACCTCTTCGAGCCTTGTGCTGCTACTATCAGTCTATAAGGTGCATCTAAGTAGTCCTTGTGGACTTTGGGGATCCTGAACAAAGAAGGTATCAAGGAATATTTTAACAACAAAAAATTACAAGTCTCAATTGATATAATTCCTTGTGTAAGTGAATCCTCCAGTAACATGTCAATTTCCCTACAAGCTATAAAAATTTCATTTCTCAACACTGTGTTGTAAACATTAGTGTCGTATAATAAATTGAGAATTTTTGTCTTCTATTACCATTCCTCCACTTTTATCTGGTTTCATTACCCTAATCTGGTTGTTACTACGTACGGATTGTAAAATCTCTCTCAAGTCCGTATTCAGATTCCAATAATGTTTCTTAGTTCTATTTAATTTATAAAAATCTCTTTCACAGCATTTTTCAAAAGTTGGTGTAGTGGAATTTAAAGGTGGATTATAAATATTTTTCTTTTTACAATTCCTTTTGTTAAAGTAATTCTTCTCTTTTTCCTGGAACTGAACAGATAAATTCATCTTTTGGGTAAACAGTTTTAGTTCCAGTAGTAAACCAGGAATATCAACTCGATTATGGGAAACAAATTTAAGTAC
This sequence comes from Protopterus annectens, assembly GCF_019279795.1. Lineage (NCBI taxonomy): Eukaryota > Metazoa > Chordata > Ceratodontiformes > Protopteridae > Protopterus > Protopterus annectens. The sequence goes on along the minus strand of NC_056727.1, from coordinate 367,689,996 downwards.
TTTGCTAAAAAGAGAAAAAATGTCCACCAGTAATGACTTCACTGGTATAATTATAAATATTGAACCTTTGCAATTGTAAACCTTCCCTTTTCTGTGATCTTAATATCTGCTTGCCCTTCTAACCCTATAGTTTGCCCTTTCCACCTTGTACTTTTTAGTTGTATTTTATTTTTGTTTCGTTGGTCTTGTTTTTCAGCTGCAATGAACCATGCTTTTGTGGGGGTTTTTTTTGGTTACCAGAAGCTTTACCATATAAAATATTCACAACAGTGATGTGGGATCTTTTTATGTAATTGTATTTATTCGTTAATGGAACTTGCATTTATAGCATTCATAACAGTGATGTGGGATCTTTTTATGTTATTGTATTTATTTGTTAATGGAACTTGCATTTATAGCATTCATAACAGTGATGTGGGATCTTTTTATGTTATTGTATTTATTTGTTAATGGAACTTGCATTTAGTCTGGCAGTTAATGTAGAGAATTAAACTTCTGAACTGTTGATAAGCTGCTTTCTGTAGTCAAGAGTACAGGTTTTATTCTACCCATCCCGGTTTGTTAACTTTGTTTCTCAGAACACCTCATTCAAACAAACAGTGCTCCTAGGGCTCAACTCATTAACAAAGAGATAAAATAAAATAAAAATAAATAAATAAAAGGCATACTGCCTTCATGGGCCCTGTTCAGCAAAATCCAGGCCACATTGGAAATATTGAATGCAAAATAGATACTGCCAAAATTAGGTAGAAAACAGCTCCCCTACTACTTGTTGAGGGCTCATTGAATGAGGAACCAACTCAATGATTGCTCTTTTACATTGGATATCGCTGATGGTGCAGTGTCTAAATATGTACTGGCAGTAATGGTGCAGTGTCTAACTATGTACTGGCAGTGATGGTGCAGTGTCTAAACATGTACTGGCAGTTCTGCTGCAGTGTTTAAATATGTACTAACAGTGATGGTGCAGTGTCTAAATATGTACTGGCAGTGATTTTTTTCTTTTGTGAGATTTCTCCCATCTTTATGGTTGTGTGATGGTGGAGTTGTTGTATATAAGTTTGGGAGGTGTGAGGACTTGTCCCCCACATGGTGGCGCAAGGGGCATGCTCCCTGCAACAAAACACTCAAGTTTAATCTTTCAGTCAGGTTGATTTCCCAACCAGTTCAGGTTGATTTCCCAGCCAGTTTTACTTAAAGAGTTGGTTCTTTACCAAGTTCTAACTTAGTTATAGTGGAACCCTCACATGTTTTTTTAGAAGTTAATCGTAACTAGAATACACAGGGAAAACCTGCACTCATTGGGAAAACATGCAAACTTCACACAGATAGTAGCTTGAAGTCAGCACTGAACCTTGGAGCTGTGCAGCAGAGCTCTTAACTAAACCCAACTAACCCACTGTGATAATTTGAATGAATTTTGCCCATTATAAAAATGCATGATTACAAATATTTCAGGCACAGGCAACAGTGCCCCTCTAGTCTGTCAATATTAAAAAAGTCATCCCATTAATGTGTCCAAGTGTTCTTAAAAAATATCTAAACTAGTGCTTGCATAAATATAATTCAGTAATCTATTCTAGCCATCACTTCATAGACTCTCCTACCTACTTTGTCTGCTTCATCATTATTACTCCATAGTTTGTCGGAAACAGAAGGTTAGGTCTTTCAGGTAAGACAGTTTATAAATAAGTTTGCAACATAGCTAAGTGATTAAACTTTCTGTTCCTAGAAAGGATTAACAGGGGAACATAAGGAACAGTTACTCAATCAGTTTGAGAAATAGGTCTTACAGAATAATTGTTAGTGAAGCAGGATCTTTTGGCAGAAACTGTGGTTAGTAACCAGTGCTATAAGGTATACGGTAAGAATGTATTTTCAAATGATTGTTTTCTTATTTAATTTATTTTATAGATATTTTATTAAAGCAGCAAAGGATCTGAGTGAAGTTATGTAGTGCTTTTGGACAAAAATAATTCTTCTGTAAGGATGGTCCAAAACCAGGGAAATAGGTCAAAAGCATGACTGAGGGTTTGTTGGGGTGTTGGCATAAACTTGTTCTCTATATGTAGAAGAAGTTAATTAATGAATGATAAACAGAACAAGGAGTAAATAAACATACAGGTCACTGCTTCAGTAATGATATGATACAAGATGTTTGGTGTCCAAGTGGTACAGCTGTTAACATTGCTTCCTCTCAACACTTGTCCCTGGTTTGATTCTTGGCAAGGATGCCTCCTTTGTGCAGTTTGCATGTTGTTTTTGCCTGTGTCTCTTATTTTCTTCCATATACCAAAGTCATATTGAAAAAGATAAAGTGGCTGTAGGTATACATGGGAGTATGGAGGTAGAAGCATGTATGCCCTGTTGTGAGCTAGTATCCTATCTGAGGCTGATTTCTACCCTGTGGTTGGTGATTGCTGGGATAGTCTAAGGGCCCTGTGAACCCATACAGGATAAAGTGTATATTCAAAATAAGTGAATGGGTTTCCTAAAGCTGTTTGTCTATGCCTGCTTACTAGTTAGGGACAAAGACATTGTTACAAAAGTTTTGTGGGTAATACAGGAATTTTTCATTTAGAATAAGTTATGGGAAAATTTGTATAAAACAAGACTGTGCAATTTATTAGGAGGTTGAAGAGTGATTAAGACAGGAAGAGAGAGAGAGATAAATACTGGAAGAGATATCTAGAAATCATATTTTAGGACCTGGTTTTAGTTAGTTGTTGTCACCAGTAGACCTATGGCTTTCTTGTCCAAAGAAATCCAAGATTAGGGTTATCAGACTGCAAAATTTCAAAGTAAAAAAAAAAATGATGTTAGTTAGGGTATGTGTATTACAATTGTTTTCACATTTATTTACCGTTTATTTCCTTAGGAGGATTTAGAATCATTCTGTATGTTTTCAGTTATCATGATAATAGCTCTCAACAGAATCAGGGGCAAATCCAAAAATAATTAGGGACAATCAGGGACACTTTTAAAATATTAATGCTATTAACTTGAGGCACTGACAGAATAAGAGTGAGAATTAATGTACATTTTCTGAATTAAGAGAAGTCTATAACTCTAGTGTCATAACTTGTTAAGTGTAATTCACCAGCCTTAGGAGGCATTAAGAGGGACAGAGCTAAAATTTGAATCAGAATCAGGGATGTACCTGATAATCAGGGACAACTGAGACATATGACAGGATATTTAATAGTAAGCTAATCTGGTTCAGATGAGTGAGACAGAGACTGTGCTTTGAAAGGATTGTATCCATAGTTCTGATCTCCTATTGAGTATTTTTTTCTGTTTGTTTTGTTTTGTTTCTGCATGCTTCATGGTTGCTCTGATTATGAGTATTGCAGTCTTAATGAAAACAGCCATTGGAACTTTTCACATATATACAAAGCTGTATCGTGATTTAACATCTCATCAGACCTCTCAACTGTGCCCATTTTGAAGGTACTCCCTACTTTCAGACTTGATTTACCTTTTCACAAAACTTCCTAAATCTTCCTTATCACACATGATTTTTGAAGGTGTCTAGTATACAGAAAACCACACTACATGACCAACATACTAGTGGCACCAATAATTTAAATAAAGAGGACACACATCGTATCTACCTCTTTCAACAGCAAGAATAATTGATTTTGTGAGGCTGATTTTTGTAGTGCCATTCATGTGTACAGTCATTGGTAATATGCTTATATTTTCATGTCATTTTTGTCAATCTCTGTTTTCTAAACTTCTGTTTCAAAGCAGTATCCCACATTCCTACTGGGAGTGGGGAGAGTTGTCTGCTACTTAGTATTTAAATTTTATGCAAATTAGGTGTACAGATTTTTGGCTGGATGCACTTAATGATTGAGAGCTGTTTACCTCTTTGCAATGTGTGCAGGTTGTCATTCAAGGAATGGCATATCCTGAACACAGTACTTCCCATGCTGCACTGCACTGTCATTATAACAACATGAGCCCCAGCACCTGCTGTGCAGATTAAACCCACAGTATTCAGGTTTTCTGGTACCAAAGGAGGGTCAAAGGAGAGCTGTGCATCCTGTTGTACTCTTTTTTGGTCAACAAGCCAAATTGTATGAATAGTTTCTTTTATCTACCTACATATGCATGCATGTTTGTATATGTTTATGTTTGTGTCCATATATACATATATATATATATATATATATATATATATATATATATATATATATATATAAATGTGCTTGTGTGTGTGTGCGCACACACGTATGTTTAAACAGGCTTAACTCAAACTACAATGAAACTGAACTGCAAAACAATTCTGAAACAATAAAATTGACTACACAGCAGCAAGTGCCCCAAAACACTCACAAAAACTACTGAATCTCTAAGCAATACCTACAACCAAAATAATAGGAGCTAAAGTGTTTTTTTGTGGGAGTATGACCCCCTGCACCCCGATGAAGAAGGCAAATGTCCCCCACTCCAAGGCTTATATATAACAACTTCACAGTGACACCAACAACAATAAGGGAAATCTCTGCCACAGGAAAGAGATCACTGTCACTGTTGGCATACACCTTCTTTGCATTTCCTGGTCCTTTTTATTTATGTTCATGACAGATGGATAAAGCTCTGACTGTGAACCAGGTGCCCTGAGTTTGACTAACCGCTTGAGTGCCTCTTGGAACTGGCATAAGAAAAGAAAGGAATGAGCTGCAAAAGGGTGTGTCATCCATGGATCCAGGGAATTAATGACTCATAAGCCTGACTAGCTTGATATGCAAAGCCATGGAGAGAATAATTGTGGATATCCTAACCAATAAAACAGTTAAATACAAACATTGGACCCAAATCAGTTCAGGTTTGCCAAGAGCAAGTCTTACCTACTCAACCTGGTGGAATTGTTTCAGAAAGTTACTAAAGCAATGGATGACAGCAAAATGGCACAAACTGCCTAGCTTGATCTGGCCTAGGCATTTGACACAAATACCCTTTCAGGCATTGTATAAAAGTTCATGAAACTAGGTACAAAACCAGTACATCACCTGCTGGATAGCCATCTGGCATACCGAAAAGACAAGTGAAGTTAGAATAGGAAAGTCTTCCTTCACAAATAGGTGGGTTACTAGTGGGGCGACTCAGGGATCAGTGCTGGAGCTTGGCATCTACTTCTCTGAGGCCATGGCTAACATCAAGGTCTTGTAGTCAATGAATCCCCTCAAGACACAAATATCCTTCAAGAATGCCTGGCACAGATCAATAAGTAGTGTTAGAGTCATGGCCTAAAACTCAGTGCCAAAAAGTGTATCGTAATATCTTTTGGAAAGATGGCCATGCCAGAAAACTACTATATTTTCACTACACCCCTAAGAGTAGACTCTATAGTCAAAAATTGGGGATCATGTGCAGATGGTGATTTAGCATTTGACCATCATGTGTCTAGTGCAGTGAGGAATTCTTTATATGTTGCACAACATATAAGCAGGGGTACGTCATCTGTATCCAAACATGTCATTGTTCTGTTGTAATCTGCTCATAAGACAAATCATTAAGTACAATGCACCTTTGGTATGTACCTGGTTAGGCATATGCAGCAACTGAAGCATCTTCAGAGATTCCTCGCAAAAAGAATACATGGTGTGGTAAACACGTCCTGTGCAGACCACCTCATAGCCTTGTCCTTATATTCAGTATCCTACAGGCTGCTGACAGGAGACATATGCTTGGCCTGCAAAGCATCCTCCAATCCATCTCTGATGGACTTGTTGTATATCCAGGGATCTAGTGTCCTAAACCTTGCCTGCAACATAGATAGGGCATGCTGGAAGAAATTAAATGTGTCTTAAAAGGCTCCCTCTTCTCTGGAATAGGCTTTCCATGAGAAGCAGAGTTCATCCCTGCATGTATTCAAGCAAAACTGGGATTAGTGGATGGGGAATTATAAATATACCCCTGGGCTGGCACCCATGTCTCCATTAGAGGGAAGAAGCTTGTCAATGCTCAGTCACCCATTCCAAGTACACATGCCCCCCCGAAATACTGTTGGGAGCCAAAACCTATAAAATTTCACTGGGAAGCCTGGATAGGCTTAGAAAGGTCCTTTGGGTCGATACCCTAGTATTCTACTATGACATTATGATTAGGCTTAAAACTGCTTGCCTTTTCTCTGAGGGAAGGATGGGAAGTATGTCTCTAGGGGTGTGTTTTGTGGTGAAATCCCTAGTGGAGACCCGGTAGCCCATGGAGATGCCATCTTATAAGGGGGCAGGGCCATGAGTATACAGCATACACAGGCCTGTACATTAGTCTCAAGGTTCATTCTATTCCAACTCCTTGGAAGGTACAAGCATGCACAGGGGGTGGAAGTGATAAAAAAGAAAATACATTAATGGCTGCCTGAGTGATAGCTCAAGTGATTGGCTCTTACCCATTGGGTTATAGGGAAAGAATGCATGGTGGGCACTCAATGGTTACAGGCATCCAATGGGAAAAATAACTGATGTTTAACTACATCAGCTAGTTCCTACTGTACTGATTTTTTAACTGTTCCCATCACCGTCAACTTCTCTGTTGTCATGTTATCTAATGCCAGCCCTCTAATACAATACTTTACATTAACCCCATCAGTACCCTAACCTTGCACTTTATCTTAATATGATTTCTCTAGTTCAGCACTCTGCTTGGACCCTATCAGTATTTAAGAATAATACAACCAACTTAAAGGCTGCTATTACCACTCACCTTATGAGCCTGTCTCTTGTTTACTGATAAACTTTTAATCCCAGATGGTTCTAACTACATCTTTGACAGACACAATGATATCATCAAACTGGAGGTATATGTCTTTATTTCTAACCCTCTCATTAAATAGCAAAATGCTACTACACCCAGTTAGAGTGAGGCTATGAAAAAATCACTACAAAAGTCTTCCAGGCAGAAACCTAGAAAAACTAAGCCATCTTGAGGTGCCACCGGTGTCTACACCCACACCCATACCTACATATACTTCTACAGGAACCATGTACTGTTGATGTCTACACCCACACCTACATATACTTCTACAGGAACCATGTACTGTTGATGTCTACACCCACACCTATATATACTTCTACAGGAACTACGTACTGTTGATGTTTACACCCACACCTACATATACTTCTACAGGAACCACGTACTGTTGATGTTTACACCCACACCCATACCTACATATACTTCTACAGGAACCATGTACTGTTGATGTTTACACCCACACCTATATATACTTCTACAGGAACCACGTACTGTTGATGTATACACCCACACCCACACATACATATACTTCTACAGGGAACCTCTGAGATGATAAGTATGAACCCCTAAGGATAGGTAGGCTTGCTTCATATCATAAAGTATCCATTTTCAGATACACTGACACCATACTCATGAGACTGGATAAGGAGGTTGCAGTTATTTTTATTTATTTAGTTAGTTAATTATTTATCACCAGTTGCCTCATCAGTACTAGGTCAGGGATGTTACAAGAGCCATCAGGACTCTTTGCTGTCCCAAGTATGAGAATGAGCTTGTTGCCACCAACGAGGAAGTTAGTGACCACTGGGTTCAAATTTTTTTTTTATCTGCCTCAAAAATCTCAGGAGCAGGTTTTTTCTGCCAATATGCCACATGTAACCTACAATTAAGGTTATTAATCTTTGCAAGTCTTCTTTGGCATTGTCTAATCTGGAGCATGCCTAGAAAATATGTTTTCATTGATGTTGTACATCCTGTGTACATCTCCAACCTTGCATATTTGCCCCTGAGTTGATTTATACTTTTGCTGGCATTTCCAACCAAAATATGAAATTTCCTAGAGTTCATGGCTTTTTTAGGATAAAATGTATTTCCTTCCATTTTAAAGTGGATAGAAGTACCCATATAATTTTTCCCACACTTGCTGCCACTCTGTATTTCTGACCTATTGCAATTTTATTACTCTTGATAAAATCTACTTTTTTAGCCTCCTCTCAATTGTTTGAGTAGTCCTAGCTGCTATAAGGAGTTTGATTATTTCAGGCAAGACCACCCCATCACAGTATAACTATTTTCTGTGATCTTGCCAGTGAGATATCAGCCCAAGATAGTATAAGCATTCCTCTTCCCTAAAACTGTATAACTGCTTAGCTAGTTCCCAATCAATCCCCTCTTCTCCTCAAGTCAGGCCTTCTCGGTATTTCTCCTGTTCCATTTTTTAATACTGAGAAACGTCTTATTGAATAATCATCCAAACCATCTGGAAGCAGCTCCATTTACCAGTACACATAGATTTTCCTTCTTAAGACCTTCTGTGTAATTCTATAAAATTCTCTTAACATTTTTTTTTTCTTCTGTGGGCTGTGACCATAAATTAAGCATTATAATTTTTTAATCTCTCCCCCTTAACTCATGACTAATTGTTACACTTATTATCTTATAACAGATAAGTACTTGGGAGCTAGGTGGCCCTGTAATATTTCCTCTAATTTGGGACCACTACTCATCCTTTATCAGTGGTTGAGACCACTACTCATCTTTATCAGTGGGTGGGACCACTACTCATCTTAGTCGGTGGGACCACTCTCATCCTTTATCAGTGGGTGGGACCACTCTCATCCTTTATCAGTGGGTAGGACCACTACTCATCCTTTATCAGTAGGGAGGAACAGTTTGCCTCAGCTTACCCTGTTATTTTCCTAGCCCAAATGAAATTTTTTTAATTTCTTTCTCTAAGGTGGTCCAGTGTTTGTCTTCCACAGTATTGAAAAAAGCTTGTCCTGCATATATAATTAATGGATGGATGAACATTGGTATTGCTCAGATTCCGTTTCCAAAGTCAAGGCTTAAGTCCTCGCACTTTTTATATAGGAAAAATATTCCCTAATATCAGATTTAGATTTCCTTAAATGCATATTCACTCTTCCTATATATCCACACCCCTAAGTGCATCATTTTAAAATGCCCCCATAGAAAAAGATATTGTTGTACCACTTCAAAAATCGGAACAAAAATTAACTGGGATAGTTACTGTCTTGCTTTTATGTATTCTGTATGCTGACAGACTAAGAAAGTCCTGAAATATTTTAAATAGTTGAGCAAGTCTTTCACTTTGACAAATAGACAAATATCATCAACAAAATGACCCAATTTTTCCTGCCTTAGATTCTTTGGAAACCCTTGCATTGAGCTGTCTGGTTTTCTGTGGCAGTGGTTCTTGGTATCGGGCTCTTATTAGAGTGTCATTTACCTTTAGTCTGGCTTCAGCTCCCTTGTACAGAGTTTCCTAACAGTCTAATCAGTTTAAATCAGTTTAAGGGAAAACCAAACTGTGTAAGAATCATTTGTAGAAATTACCAGTGCACCCTTTTGTATGTTTTTTTCCTGCACAGTACCCCATTAGGAGTATTGGTGCACCCCTTATTTTGGTATCTCTATAGATTATGTCTGTTTGGAATATGTCGTCAGTTGTTTACTAACCTATGATGAAATCACATTGGTCCTGGTCTATCAAGTTAAGTAAAACTCTGGAACCTTAGGTTGCTAGTTTTACCCTAACTGTTTTGTAATCATGGTTAAGGACTGAGACTAGCCTGTATGAGGTCACCCTAGTTGGATCTTTTCCTTCTTTTGGAAGTATTCTGACAACTACTTCTTTCCAAGTTTCAGGGTCAAACAATTCAAGAAGAGCAGTGTTGAATATTTTTCCCAAAGATTTAGAAAAAATTGTCCTCATTCCTTCCATACCTCAACAGGGAGATCATCTATCATCGGTGACCTACCAGTTGCCTGCTTGTGCAGACATTGTCTAATTTCCTCTATCACCATAAATAGATTAACCCTTTAACTTTCTCCTTGTGCAATGTTGTGTGCTTGATTCTGCAATAGCCCCCATTTTCATACTCCAGTTTTCCTCAACAAGCTTGGTAGAGGATTTCCTTTATTTGTTCTGGGTCATAAAACAGACCTGTTCTATCATCCCTTTATCTTTGGATTCTCTTTTCTACTTTTTGGTTGCAGGGTATCTCCACATGTACTTTTTGTATCCTTTGTGAGTTTTCAAAGTAAAATGGTTTAATGGAAGCCTTATTCTCACATAGTTCGGTGAGAAATGTATCCATTTTAGCTTTCTGTATAGCTATTTCCTCCTCTGCTATTTGTATCTGCTCAGGAATTAGGTGTTACAACATTTTTAGCCTACTAAAGGCATTTTTATACTGCTGAAAATCACACAATTCATATTACCTTTCTCTCACTTGAAACTTATTTGTTAATTCTCTTATAATTAGTTCCGATTGATCTAGAATAACATCCCAAAATAGCCCATTTTTCCTTTTGCCATTATTGCTTTGATCAGTTTCTTGCTATATTGTTCACGTTTATGGAATGTCAGCTAGTAATTAGGGAACCGCCAGTATTACAACACACTGGAGATGGAGTGTAGTCCACATTTCAAAGTTAGCACAGTATGATCAGAGATGATATTCAGTCGTGATGTGAACTCAGTAACTCTATTCGCGTGCTCTTTCACAGTGTAGGTCTGTCCTATCTAATGTTGCCTACATTTCCAGTCTGATCAAGTAAAAGGTAAATTCCTTAGCTGATGTCTATTGTGCTGCTACATCTATCAAGCTATAGGTTTTTAAGTAGCATGTTAGGGCCTAAATGAGACTGATGCATGGTGTCAAAGCCATGGTCTCAAGCTAAATGCAAAAAAATGTGCAGTAATCCCCTTTGGAAAAAAACAGAGTACCCGCAAACTACAACATAGGAGGTAATCCCCTGAAATCTGAAGAAGAAATAAGGGATCTAGGGACCCAAGTAGATGGTCAGCTTTCCTTTAATAACCATGTTGCCAAAGTGGTTAGAAAATCCTTCTATGTGACCCATATGATCATGAAAGGGTTTGCATCAAGATCTAAGGATGTAATGGTGCCCCTCTACACTTCCCTCATCAGACCCATTGAGTACAATGCACCAATTGGAATGTACCTGGCTAGACATCTCCAGCAGCTGGAGAGACCACAGAGGTACCTAACCAAGAGGATTACTGGCCTCAAACAGTTGCTCTATGCAGCACGATTGAAAAAGCTAAGACTGTTCTCTGTTGCATACTGCTTTCTCAGAGGCGATCTCTGTCTAACGTACAGAGCCATGTCCAACCCAGAATTGTTGAACATGCTCCATCTTAGCAAAACCAAATCTACTCGAGCTACACACTCTAGGGATATAAACCTCAACACAACAATGAATAGAACATGCTGGAGGGATAGATTCCCTTCGCAGAGACTTCCCTTACTATGGAACAGGGTCCAGATCTACATAAGACAGAGTTCCTCACTATCACTCTTCAAGAGGAACCTTGATGAGTGGATGGGTAACAAAGTTCACACCAGGGATCACACCAACAGCACTACTAGATGGGGGCCAAGGGTACTAGCTGCTAGTACAAGGGTCTAGGGAACTACTAAAGGGGCGGTGAATACCGCACAACGTGGCTGGGCTAATATATGCCTTCGGGCAGATAGCTCAGTACCAACCTATGAACCTATGTTAGATACCTCCCCTCTGTAGTTACTACCCCTCTTTTTGGACCTTTAGAGACATCTCTTTTCTTGAAAACATTCCTGTCCCCTGTTATTATTAACATGGCTTGACAGAAATCAATAACTTTATTCATAAGAATGTCTTCAACCCTTCCTATTGCATCTTCGGTGGGATATTTAGTGAGATCAGTCCAACTGTGGTTCCACTAGAGGACTCTCTTATAGATGCCTTTCCCATTGGATGCACCTTTGATTCCTCCACAAATAAAGGACACTTTTTCTCTGTTAATATTACTACCTCTCTACTCCTAGCTTCTTGGAATTCATCATAAAAAACATTTCAGAAATCCTTTCCTACTAACCGGAGATGTTCCTTCTTTGTGAAGGGAACATGTCAAATTGGTGAAGTTAGTTTCACTGAGAATAAAATCTGCAAACGTTGTTCAGCAAAACTAAATTTGCTGACAGTGACATTTGCCTTTTTCTCCACTGCTGTGCAAACTCGTGGTTGGTATATGTAAGTTCAGGGGGAGTGGTAGGTGTTCCAGCACATGGGGGGGAACTTGCCTTCCTGTAAAAAAAAGGTTTTCTTATGTTTTCCAAAGGTATTTTCATCAAGAAGTTTTATAACATTTTTACTGTCACCGAAAATACCTTTGGCAAGTCAACTTGATTCCCTTTGTGAAATGAGTGTCTTGCAGTATCTGTGATCTAGAAATCCTAATATGTGATAAGATTTTTTCAGGTTTGCTTCTAGTTATTAGCCCATTTATATTCCAATATTGAATATAGACTAATACTCATAGAATTCTATTCTGACCATTCTTATTGACTCTGACACTGCCAATCTAATTGTCACCTAAAGCTCTAGCTCTCATAGAGATAATCAATACACTTTTAACCCTAACAAAACACTAACCAATAAAACTGTATGCAAGTTTAGCAAGCTTTGAACTATCACGTTCAAGTATAAAGCATGACTCTCACTCATTATAAAAGTAAATTAATTTCTGCTAGATCAAAATTAGCAATGTAAAATAATGTGTTAATTGTCTTAGCACACTGATGTTCAATTGCCCCGCCACTCAACCAACTTCAGATATTGTTTTTCATCCCATGAGTCTAAGCCTATTTTTTAATTTGTTAGCACTCAGTTTCTCTTTATCTCATAGAAAGTTTAGCCCTTAAGGTACTTACACCTATTTTGCCTTTTATCTTTTTAGCAGAATGTGTTCTTACTGACTCCTTAATTTAGCAGACTATTCTACAGTTACTGAGGTAGTCCTTTGGCTTTTATGCCAAGATATCTTAGCTGACCAAATGTTAAATGCCCTTTAACCTCATATCTATGTGCAGCCACCAAGATTCTATTTAGTGCAGCACCTCCCCTTTCTGAAGTTACTTGCTATGTCTTTTTGTTCCCCCTGTGTATCTCCTATAAGAACCCATCCACTCCCCACCTCATGTGGATGAAGACACGGCTTGTGGATACCAGTCATCTAATGTGACTTTAAAATATTGTGCATTAACATATGAAGAAATTGAAATTTACATAAAGTAAGCAAAATAAAGAGGAAGAGTAGTGGAGCATTTAGGGATCTACCTGGCTTCTCTCTTCTATCATTGCAAAATAGATATCAAGTAATTTTGCTAGCAACACATTCATATGTTCCCTATATTATTTACTCAATAAGTGTAGGGTATGTTTACAGTTAATGGGCTGTCATCACAGTCATACTCTTTAGGAGCCCTGTTCCAATGTTCATTGCTCCTCCTGGATATCTTTGATTCATTGTCAAACTGCTGCTCATGCTACTTTACCCATGACCATAGGTTCATAGGATGGTACTAGGCTATCAGTCCTAAGGCCTATACAAGCCTAGCCATAATAATTCCCTGGCTATTTCTTCCAACACTAGTTACTTCCCTGGACCCCTGGCTAGCAGAGTGACTTCCTCTGGGTGAATTTAGTTTCTCCCATCCAATCGTCAAGGTTCCTTTTGAAGAGGTCCAAAGAGGGGCTCTGCTTGACATGTATGGGCAATCTATTCCAGAGTCTGGGGAGTCTCTGGGTCAGGAACCTATCCCTCCAGCATGTTTTGTTCATTGTGATGACAAGGTTTAGATCCCTGGAGCGTGTGGCTGAGGGATTGGGATTTCTTTAAGTGTAGCATGTCTAACAGCTCTGGGTTTGACATGGCCTTGTGTGTTAAGCAGAGATCGCCTCTGAGTAGACGATATGTGACAGAGTATAGCTGGGTTTTTTTAAGGCGGTCAGCGTAGGGCATCTGCTTTAGGCCTGTGATTCTTTTAGTGAGGTATTTCTGCAGCCTTTCCAGTTGTTGCAGATGTCTTGAGAGGTACATACCAAACGGGGCATTGTATTCTATAATGGGTCTAATGAGGGATGAGTACAGTGGGACAATGACCTCCTTTTTTCTGGATGAAAAGCCTTTATTGATGAGGTGTGCCACATAGAAGGATTTCCTGACTGTTGTGGCGATGTGGCTATCGAAGGTGAGACCACTGTCCACCTGTGTCCCTAAGTCTCTTATCACACTTCGGTGTTTAGTGTACTGCCACCTATATGGTAATTCATGGGTACATGTTTTTTCCCAAAGGGGATAACTATACATTTCTTGGCATTGAACTTGAGCCCATTGTTCTGGCACCAATCATCTGTTTCTTTAAGGCCCTTTTCTAGATTATCCACATCATTTGGGGATTCAGTAATGGCTCCCAGTTTGCAGTCATCTGCGAACTTTGTTAGCCAGAGTCCCTTAGTGTTGGCCTGTACTTCAGAGAAGTAGATATCAAACAAGAGCGGTCCCAGGACTGAACCCTGAGGTACTCCACTTGTCACTTGTCTGGAGCTGGATTTGGAGTCGGCTACTTTTACAGTGTAGGTTCTATCAGTAAGCCAGTTAGCAACTCATTGGGTGACGTAGGGATTAATGCCCAGCTTAGTAAGTTTAGCTATGATTCCAGAGTGGGGGATGGTGTCAAAGGCCTTGGCAAGGTCTAGATAGGCTGTGCGAACCACCTTACCCTTGTCCATGGCTCTGGAGACCGATTCGAAGAAGTCAATCAGGTTCAGGAGACAAGATCAGCCCTTCACGAACCCAAACTGGGTGGAGTCCAGTGTTTGAAGGTTGCCAATGTCTTTGTTTATAAGTTCCATGATAATACGCTCCTTGGCCTTGCAGATAAGGCTCATCAGACTGATGGGACGGTAGTTTCCGGGATCCAAGGTGGATCTCCCCTTGTGGATTGGGATAACTGTAGCTCTGTGCCACTCAGTGGGCACGAAACCTGAGGTGAGGCAATGATTAAACATGACACTTAGGTGAGGTGCCAGTTCATATTGTAGTTCATGTAGTACACAGCCCAGGATGTCATCCGCTCCCATGGATGTTGTATTCTTAGCTTTGGAGAGTGCATTTTTTACCTGTGTGGCCATTATTACCGGAATTTGGCAATCTTCCGGTATTGAAATGGGCCATTTAGGGGGTGAGAGGGTGGGTGAAGTTGGCACTGAATCAATCTGCCAGGATATTGGCAATATCCTTAGGATCAGTATATTTAATGTCATTCTGTTTTAGCTCAGAGCAGATCTGAGCATTGTCATTTAGATTCTTTCCATAGTTATAGAATGCCTTGTGGTTGTCTTTGGAATCTTTGGCAATTTTATTTTCATAACTAGCTTTGGAGGATTTTATGAGGGATCTCAGTTTCTTACTGAGGCTGGTAAGGGAGTTTTTTGCATCCTGGGATTTTCCTCTTTTTTGCAACAGTTTCTTCCTTTTGTTGTAAAGTTTGTTTATGGCAGGGGACCACCAGATTGGTTTCTTTTTTTTGGATGAGAGCATCTTGGTTCTATTTCGGATGGCACAATTCATGCATGAGTAGATGTGCTCGTACAGTGCCTTAGTGTAGGATTCAGCAGTTGGAATTTCAGTTCCCATCTGCATGGGTGTCATGAAGTTTGTCACTTCTGACTTGAGTAGCAGGAAGTTGGCTTTGGAGAAGTTTTTTATGGAGGTTTCCTTACTGGGGGGTGGGGGTGGGATGTGGATGCTAAGGGTGATTAGCTTATGGTCAGACCTGACTAACAAGGGGGTGACCATAGCTGTGGAGCATCGATTTCCCATGTTGGTAATGACCAGGTCTAGGATATTGGAGCCCCTGTTGGAACTATGGATTAGTTGATCCAGGGCGTTGGAATTTATGAATTCCAAGAACCGTTGGGCAAAGATGTTGGTACATGAGTAGTTTTCCCAGTTAATGGCAGGGTAGTTAAAATCACCCAGTATTAGGGTGCTTGATTCTATCTTAATATTTTCCAGTATGTTTAGAAAGGTGTAGTGAGAATCTTGGGGCATGGTGGGGGATCTGTAGCAAGCTACAATTTGGATTGCAGTCTTACCTAGTGTTAGTTGCACCTGGAGAATTTCAGACACATTGTGTTGGGCAACTAGCCTGGTGGTGTGAATATCCTTGGTGAATATTGACACTCCTCCACCTTTAGTGTTTCGGTCCTGGTTTGGTGGCCGAAAAGTGTGGTAAGAGTTGTAGCCTGGTATTGCAAGGGTGCTCTCTGGAGCCTTGAACCAGGTCTCAGTTACTGCACAGATATCGATGTTCTCCATTTTTAGGAGTGCCTCGAGAGAGTGCATTTTGAGGTTTAGACTTCTAGCATTGAGTAGCATTACCTTCAGATTTTGCATGCTTGTACCTGTTACGGTGGTGGTTTTGTCCTTTGAACTTTGCCTAAAAAAGGCACTATTGGGGTGGCAAGAGCCTTAGCCAGTAACCTGAATCCCAGGGGTGACAGATGCAGACCATCTCTGGCAAAGCATCGTGGTCTGTCGATCATGTCGTCCCAGGCAGACAGATACTGGATACTCTTTGAATGACACCAGAAGCTTAGCCATTTGTTGAAGTCAATCATTTTATATTTATATTGTGGTATCATTCTGGGTGATGGCAGGATGCTACTCAGGGCTAGGGTCATACCTGCCTGGGCTACAAGATCGGAGAGCTTCTCCATGTCTCTTTTCATGTAGCCCAGGGAGGTATGTCTGAGGTCATTCACACCAACATGGACAATGACAGAGTCATATTTGTACTTGTTGTGGAGTGACCTAAGTGCGCGCATTATGTGGCGGATCCTGGCAGCTGACAGGCAGCTGACAGTAACTTTCTCCTTGTATAGCCTGGTGAGTGGAATATCAGTGTGCCTCACTATAGAGTCACCTATGACTAGAGTGTTGGGAACATTGTTATTTCTTATGGGCTGTGGTTGAGTGGCACACTGAGTTTGTGGGCTATGTGTCATTTGGGTTGTGTTGGGGGTGGAGGTTGCATGCGTTTCTGCTTTGCAGGTCTCTGTTGCTTGAGCTGATTTTTATTGAGAGCCTCTGCGAATGTAGGTGCTTGTTTTGTGTTGCTATGTGTGTGTTTTGGTGGTGTAGGTTTTGAGGGACTATGATGTGTGGTGTGGTGCAAGTATTTACCTTCTCCTCTTGACTGTCTAGTTCAGTCTTGGGTGAAGAGAGCTTTGCTTCCAGTTTGGCTATATAAATGCATTTCTCACAGGTTGTATTGTTGGGTGGTATAGCAGAGGGTTGTCTGTGTACATGAGGCAATTGCTGCATTGCCCCAAGATGCCCAGATTCATCAGGTAGACAGGAGAAAACACTGGGAGCTGACCCTTAGACATTTCTGGATAGGTGCTTATTTATTAAGTACTAAAAACTGTTTTCCTCTAGACTAGTGAGGAAAGCTGAGTGCTGTAGTAATTTGTAGCTTATTTAGTGCTTACAACGAGTTCTGAACAAGTGCTGAGCTCAAAGAAACAGATTTGAGAGCTAAAGCTAAAAAACTGGCTAGTTCTAAGGGAAAATTTGAAGAGCAAACTTTATGGCACCAGAAATAGTTTAACCCTAGCTAAGTGGCGATGCATAAAGTGTATTTTTTATTTTTTTTTAATATAACAGTAGCAAATGAGCAAACTGATTTAAACAAATTAACCAATAAAAAGCTAAAAACTGAGTCCCATTCCAGCTGTCTTCGATCAGACAAGTTCTAACTGCACACTCCTACCACTAGGGTGCTGGGGAACCTTCTCCAAAAAAAGATGGTCTGGATTAGTGCTCAAGTTATACAAACAAAGCTAGATTCAGCAGGTCTGAATTTAGTCTATGCTACAGCAAACAAGGCATACCAATTTCAGAAAGAAACAGTTCAAATAAGCAGGCACAATAAGCCTTTAACCAGAAACTCCCAGCTCAGAAGGGCAGAATATACCCTGTCCATCCCACAAGAGTGCAGACCACACCTTCTTAATGTAAAATTACTGGCCGGAAGCCCAAGTGCTTAAACCAGAACTAATACACTTTTAGAATAACAGACACTAAGCCTTCAATCAGCAACTCCCAACTTAGAAGGATGTAAGCTACCTGTCCTGCCACAACAGCACAGACCAGAAACCTTCTTAATGTAAAACAACTGGTCTGAAGCCCAAGTGCTTCAACCAAAAGCTTAGCATAGCAGTTACAATTTAATCAGGCTGCTAACAAGCAGTAATAAATGCAGCAGAATAAATGCAATAAAGTAGGAAGAAACACAAATACAGTAAAAACAGATGAATAAAGTTAATTTTTGTATAACAATAGAAAATGAGCAAACTGATTTAAACAAATTACCCAATTAACCAGTAAAAAAAGCTCAGAACTGAGACCTCTTCCAGCAGACTTCAATCAGACAAGTTCTAACTGCACACTCCTGCCACTAGGGTGCATGGATACCTTCTCCAAAAATGATGGCCTGTATTAGTGCTCAAGTTATGCAAACAAAGCTAGATTTAGCATGCCTGAATCTAATCTATGCTACAGCAAACAAGGCGCACCAATTTCAGAAAGAAACAGTTCAAATAAGCAGGCACAATAATCCTTTAACCAGATATTCCCAGCTCAAAAGGGCAGACTCTAACCTTTCCTCCCACAAGAGTGCAGACCACAAACCTTCTTAATATAAAATAACTGGCCTGAAGCCCAAGTGCTTAAACCAGAACTGATACACTTTTAGAATAACAGACACTGAGCCTTCAGTCAGCATTTTCCCAATTTAGAAGGATATAAGCTACCTGTCCTGCCGCAACAGTGCAGACCAGAAACCTTCTTAATGTAAAACAACTGGTCTGAAGCCCAAGTCCTTAAACTGAAAGACTTAGAATAACAGTTACAATTTAATCAGGTTACTACCAAGCAGTAATAAATCCAGCAGAATAAATACAATTGAGTACTTTTAAGAAGAGGCAAAAGCAAAATAAAGTGCACTTTTTTCTGTTTGTTTTTTTTTAGTAAAGTGCACATTCTGTGTTAGTCTCTGATCACATACCATTACATTTTGTAAGTAAGTAAAAGTATATTGTGATAAACATTGACATTGCCCATTATTCTTCCTGAAATGGAAGCTGTTTAATGGTTAGATAGATCAAACATTAAACTGACACTAGATTTAAACCTATGCAGTAAAGACCTTGCACAGAACTAAGATAATTGTAAACTGATGATTATAAATGTGGTCACAATGAAAACAAATGAGATGAGAAATGACAGCTACAGTAGATATGCAGAGGGCTTAAAAAGTAAGTGATTAAAAGAAGCAAAATATTTATATTAATTTGCAATAGTGACGAGTATTTTAAGAGTAATTTGCAAATGCTGCTTTCAAAGTGTGAGCTCATGAACAGATTTATGGCTTGTAAGTCATGGTTGCACTATATTTTGTTACTTATTAAATCATTTGAAGTATGTTGAAAACCTCTGGTAAATGGAAATCTTAACCTAGCTACCAAGTTCACATTCTTGAGACCATGCTGGATCACAAACTGATTCTCACATATGCACAGCACCTGTGCAGCAAAGGTGTGATAAAAGTTTCACATCATCTTTAATGGCTTTGCTGTTCTATAAGGAGATTTAAAAATTGATAGTAACCTGCCAGTTACCATGCAGTCGTTACGTTTTGATAACATAACCCAGGGCCATAACAGGATGGATGATGACTGCATACAAGCACTCCAACAGCATGGTTACAGTGTTTGTAGACACTGATATCACAGCTGCTGTTTGTAGACACTGATATTACAGCTCCTGTACCCTCCTACATTTTTGCAGATACCGCTATAACATCTCTTGTACATTTTAGCAATTTAGTTACAATGCAATGTCTGCAGATACCACTATCACAGGTCTTGCACCCTGCAACAGTATGGTTAAAATGTTTTTACATATCACTATTCCATCTCATGCACCCTGCAACTATATACTAAAATTATTTGTAGATACTGTTATCAAAACACTTGTACCCTTCAACAATATAGCACTTATAGGTAATACTTTCACAGCTCTTGAACCTTTCAAAAATGTGGATACTGCTCTCACAGCTCTTGTACTCTCTGACAGTATAGTTACAATGTTTGTAGTTACTGCTATTGCAGCTGTTGTACTCAAACAATACAGCTACTGTGTTTCTTATAATGCTATCACAACATTATAGGTACAGTGTTTGTAGATACTGCTATTACAGATCTTATACTCTTTAACTGTATAGCTACAATGTTTGTACATACTGCTATCATAGTTCTTGTATACTCCTACTGTATACTTTTAATGTTTGAAGATCCTGCTAGCATAGATTGTGTACCCTCCAACAGTATATTTACAATATTTGTAGGTACTGTTATTTGCAGCTCTTGTATCCTTCAAAAATCTAGTCATAGTGCTTTTATAGTGCTCTCACAGCTGTTGTACCTTTCAATAATACAAAGTGTTTATAGATCCTGCAATGACTGCTCTTGTACCCTTCAACAATATACTTACAATTTTTGTAAATACTGTACCTTTCAACAATATAGTTACAGTGTTTGTAGATGCTTCTATTACAGATTGTGTACCCTTCAATAGTATACCTGCAGTCTTTATACATATTGCCATCTTAGCTCTTGTGTCCTGCAACAATACAGTTACAATATTTGAAGCTCTTGCTATTTCAGCTATTGTATTTTTCAACAGTATAGTTGCAGTGTTGTAGATCCTACTGTTACAGCTCATGTACCCTTCAACAGTATAGTTACAATGTTTGTAGAGCCTGTACCCTTCAACAACACAATTACTGTGTTGGTAGATACTACACCCTTTCAACAATATAGTTACAGTGTTTCTAGATGCTGCTACTACTGACCGTGTACCCTTTAACAGTATAGCTACAATGCTTGTACATACTGCTATCATAACTCTTGGACCCTCCAACAATATAGTTAAAATATTTGTACATACTATCATAGCTCTTGTACCCTCCAAGAGTATAGTTGCAGTATTGTAGATACTGCTATCACAGCTCTTGTACCCTGCAGCAATATAGTTACATGTTTGTAGATAATGCCATCCCTTGTACCCTGCAACAATATATTTACATTGTCTGTAGATACTGCCATCACAGCTCTTGTATTCTGCAGCAGTGGATTTGCAGTGTTGTGGATACTGTTATCATA
Source organism: Protopterus annectens (assembly GCF_019279795.1). Classification (NCBI taxonomy): domain Eukaryota; kingdom Metazoa; phylum Chordata; order Ceratodontiformes; family Protopteridae; genus Protopterus; species Protopterus annectens. Next base: position 367,668,909 of record NC_056727.1, on the reverse strand, counting down.
CCTCTTGTGTGTAACAGCTCTTGTACCCTTCAGCAATATAGTTACAATGTCTTTGGATATTGCTATCACAGCTCTTGTACCCTTCAGCAATATCATTACATTGTTTGTAGATCCTGTTATCACGGCTTGTGTTCTGTCTAACAGTAGAGTTACAATGTTTGTAGACTCTGGTATTACAGCTCTTGTACCGTACAACAGTATAGTTGCAGTGTTTGCAGATAATGTTATTACAGCTCCTGTAATCTGTTTCCAACATTTAACCTAAATTTGTGTTTTGGAAATCTAATGCACAGTATATTGATATAGTCATAGTCTGCCTTAGGCATAGGCCAACTAGGCAGCCGGCTAGGGTGCTGCTCTAGCAGGAATGCTTTTTCAGTAATCTAGATGATGTAGGTAGATCAGGATAGGGGCACTGGGTGGTGAAGGGGGGCACTGTGGAGCACTTTTGCCTAGGACAACAGTTGACCAAAGGCCGGCCCTGGATATAGTATGCTTTTAGTTCATAGTTGAATATTAGGCTAGCTGTCCTGAAGGGCCATTTTAAGCCTAACCAATAACCCTAGGTCAGGATCAATCCTTGTACCATGTGGTTATCAGGTAAAGACCTTAACCAATATGCTAAACCCACAAACAAACCCCCCTTTGTTTTATACATCAATGTTGTAGATGGCTGAATGCATATCAAACTTCTATATCATAACAATATATATTTGACTGTAACTTTTCAGTGTCCCTATACTAGCCATATCATAAATAATGTATCAAAGAGTTGTAGGTAAAGATTATTTGGCAAGAAGGTCACTGGTTTCTGAGTCACTCAAAGTAGTGTGAATTCCTCTGTGCTGACTAATTCTATAATATATAGCAGACGGAATATTGTTTTTATCTGTTAATTAAAATTGAGATACACTCACGCCAAACCACAAGTTGCCTGACACTAATGACAGCTTTCATTAAGTCACTGCAGAGAGCTTAATTTCAGACAACCATATCATTCCCTTTCAGAACTTTTAGGAAAGTTAATACAAGCCCTTTTTTAAGTATTGTTTATCTTTCTATATAGTTATTAATACTGCATTCTACTGCATAACAAACTGTTCTCGTTATTGCGTATATTCCATGATTACTGTAAGCATGACAATTCATAATTTATTTCAATAAAATTCCATGGTTAAAAAAATTATGATTGTGAATAGCTCTCATTCAGCCAGGGGATAAGACCTATAGAACTGAGCCAGCGGCTACTTTACTTTGGCTTTAAGTTAGGTACCGCAAATGCAGATCAGCTCCAAGAAATCAACCATAAATTTTATTGCTGCACTTGGCATGGTCTAAAAACAAACTACAAATGCAGGGTAAAGAAACACTGAGGTCAGCACATGTACTTAGTGTACCTTTGAAATGCTTTGCAGGCAAGACTGCTATAGATTATACTGGTTATACTGACTTTAGGTTTGTAACAGAATATGCAGACTCCATAATACTACCATGATTCAGTAGATCATTTGGAATAAATGACTGCTAATGTCCATTCTCATGTATTTCCTTCTAGGAATTTTTGTTGGTGTTGTTTATTAACTGAATATATTAGGTATGGCTTTATGGATCTCATTCCAGACAAGCAACATTGAATGTACTGTCAAAGGATTTATCTATACATGATTCTATGAATACGAGTTCAATTTTTAAAAATATTTTGTTTGAGGCTTGTTGCTCTATTACATATTTGCATGCATTTAGATTAATAAAAAGGTTTCCTCTTGCTGGTCAAAGGACAAATAAATAAAAGGAAAATGAAAAATATGAAAAATCATGTATGAAAAGAATAATGCATGAAAATCAAACACAGGGCATTGCATTTTCCTTTAAATTATTTTATCCAGATACAAACATTTCTTTTTGTTCTTTTTATATTCAAAATATGTGTTTGTTATTTATATTTAATTGAGCTAAACCAGATGGGTATACACTTTTCCATCTAGTAATCAGCAATATAATGTTGAATGGCTATATCAGTTTCTTTTGAAGGATGATAAATATGTGCCTATGGCTTCTTCGCTGACTTAAAACTATCTCATTGTGTCTTAGGGATCCCTCTTATTAAGTACCAGCGTCACTCAAGCAGCGTTCTCCATAGTATCAGTTATGAGCACGTAAAACTGTTTACAAGCATCAGCTTATTTTGATGTGTCATATGATAGGATCTATATGAAAAAAAGTATAGGCTGGCAGAACTGACTATATTTGTAGGTTATAGCCAACTATGTATGTAACATGAAGCAGTGACATCTTATGACACCTGATCTTGAAATGGGTACAGGCTCTTCACCATATCTCCCAGACAGTATTTCTACTCAGTTATACTGGATTATGGATGAGGTGTGTTAATGACATGTGTACACTCTACAGTGCCTATGGATAAATGCCTGTAGACCATTTGTCAAGCTCTGATTTTGCAGAATGTTCCTAATTTTGCCTCATATTTTTACACTGTCTCCCACAAAAAAAAAATTGATTTTCTGATAAATCAAAGAATTACAGTCATTTGATAATGCCAGACATTAGAGCCTCAGACTTCTTATTGTGCAGAAAATGCCTGGTGATGCAAAACATTCCAAGTGAATTACAGTAATATTTAAGAACCCTTAATTTTGGCACCCTGTCTCTCTCCATTATTTTAGCATTGTCTCTGATTATCGAGGAAATAAGCTAAGAGCCATGCTGGAAGTTATGGAAGATTTGGTCCTGTTGTATACGTTTCTAAAGTATTTGTGTAGTACTGTAACCATTATAATTACCTCAACAACATGGACCTTATTTTGTAGCTATTTGCTACTGGTTCATGTGCTGTTAAAATTATGTATTGGCACAATGTGCTACATCAGAGACAGAGCAAGACAGAAACAATGTTTAGAGACTGCTGGTTAAGCAAGCAACTCAATGTAGTTTTCATTTCAATTAAAACATGCACTTACAGAAGTTCCTACATGCTAATATATATAATTAGTAGTGCAAGGACATCATTTGACATGGATCTGAAATATACATAAATATCTACAAATCTGAAATTTATTTATGAAGACTTGCAGAATACTGTGGTTAGTTTACGAATTGTAAATTTCAAATAGAATCATTGTTATTGGCATTAATAACAGTTATTGAAATCGCCAGCCGACTATAGATATGAACTTTTATTTTTTAGATGTTTTGCCTTCAAACCTTTAATTTAGGGTCAGCTGATTCAGTGATGATGATTACAACCCAGTAGGCTTGTTTTACAATGATCTTATGGCCAATCTAAGTATGGATACCTTGTTTGTTTACCTAATTCAAGTAGTTTTTTTTTTACTTATAGTATTAGGAAGTGTGGCAAATAATCAGGATTTGAGAATACAGAGATTGGCATCCTGCTGTGATATCTGGTGAGAAATTAAGATATTTTGACTAGAACCACAATCCCTGGCTTAGGAGGCCAATGCCTTATCCATTAGGCCACTGGGCCTGACAGATTATATCACCCCAGAGGGGACTCAAACCCACAATCCCTGCATAGGAGGCCGCCAGTGCCTTATCCATTAGGCCACTGGGGCCTGACTGCCTTTAATGAAGAAGGGATGGATTTATATAACAATGCCATTTTCTGTTTTTATCAGTTACACACATGCAACCAAACCAAAGAGTTTCTTCGATAGAAGTAAACAACAGCAGTGGAAGCTGTCATTTTTTACAATCTGGCTGTCTAGTGTCTAGGACCATTTCCAAACCAGGGTTGTTTGCACTAATAATGACCAATCATCTGCTGCAAAGATAGAACAACCTAATGCATATAAAGGAGAATGAGGTACAATGCTGTTTTATGACATCACTAAAAATATGAGGTAATGTAGACTGTATGTGGGCAGCCCTGTCTTCAGACTGTTGGCTCCACATCTTCCCATTGTCAGTGAAGTGCCATCCGTGTGGAGTACAATGACCTAGGTGCCACCTGTGTAGAGTACAATGACCTAGTGAAGTACAAATGCAAGTCTGATGGGTTTTTTTCCAGCACATGCACACTGTATACTATGTTCTGTAATTCAACAGTGACAATCAAAGATGTTATTTTTATGTTGGTCTTGCTGAGGTTCTTTCATTTCCTTTACATTAGTGACATTTTGCAGTTTTCTAGGTGTACTTGTAGAGACCCCCAGAAAATTAGGTCATTGGTAAGTGGCAAACATAGTATGGGATACACACCTCTATTCCCACTCCTCATTTCTGTAATCTCAGTTTTGCATTCAAAAGATATTTAACAAATATAGGGCCACTAGAATGTGCTTGGAAGTTATAGGAGTCTGTTCAGCTAAGACATTGCATGGACAAGGTGCTTAGTTTCAGGATATACTTTCTATTACATCATTTAGGCCTTGTAAATGTTAAATTTTATATCAGCCTAGACAAAGTGCAAGAATACATAAACTGTAAGCAGAATGCCATGCATGCACACAGTACATGCACACACACAATACATGTATACATACAGTATATGCATACAAACAGTACATGCAAACATACAGTACACACATACATTCAATAAATATACATACAGTACATGCATGCACACAATCAATGCACACATAAAGTACATGCATACACCCAGTACATGTATACATACAGTACACACATACATTCAATAAATATACATACAGTACATGCATGCACACAATCAATGCACACATAAAGTACATGCATACACCCAGTACATGTATACATACAGTACACACATACATTCAATAAATATACATACAGTACATGCATGCACACAATCAATGCACACATAAAGTACATGCATACACCCAGTACATGTATACATACAGTACACACATACTTACAGTACATACTTACACACAGTATACACAATGCATGCATATGTACAGTACATGCATGCACAGTACCTGCATACACAGTGCATGCATACCTACAGTATATGCATACACACAGTACATGCACACATAGAGCACATGCATATACACAGTACATGCATACACATTACACGCATACACACAGAGCATACAATTCATGCATGCATACAGTACATGCATTCACACAGTACCTGCATTCATACAATACATGCATGCACACAAGGCATGCATATATATAGCATATGCATACACACAGTATATGCATACATATAGAACATGCATACACACAGTACATGCATATACACAGTATATGCATACATACAGTACATTTACTGGAAGAGTTGGACAATCTGTCCATGTGTTACAGGTAGTTCTCAGCAACTGCTTCACTCCCCATAGAATCTATTGGCCTTTTGTCTTCTTGACTACTTCCATGCTCTTAGCTCCCAACAGGGAAAACTGGGAGCTGTTTCACCTGTCCAACACCTTCATCATAAATAGGTATTCGTGCATGTTGAAAATGAATTTCCCTCTCCCTTAGATGAAATTCATATCCTCTTCTGAATTCATTATCTCGTCAGTCCTCTTCAAAGTAATCCTCCATATTTGTCCATTGACTGTGCTGTGCTACGCATATGAAGACATTATTTATGCATTGTAGCCTCAGAACCCTTCCCAACTCATATTCATTGTCTGTATTATCCCTATCCATGTGCAACACCCTGCACTTATGTAGGAAGGCTGAACCAGAACTGACATGTTTCCAACCAGGTTGCTAAAAGAAGGTTTGTCCACAATCCCTCAACACCCCCCCCCACCTGTGGTATCATTCAAAAATATGTTTGTCTAGTTATTCCATACCCAGTGATATAGCTGATGTATACATACCAAATAATGTTATCCCAGTAGCTGATGTATACCTATTGAATAATGTTATCCCAGGAGTGGTTGTTATAGTACACAGCATCATCCTTCTCTGACCTCATGTCCTTTCTTTGGCTTAGTTCTCAACACACTTGCACATTTTGTTTTCTGTCATTTTGTTGCTCTATTTTCTTTTCAGCATCTGGTGTGGGCACCAGATCTAAGACAGTGCTGAACTCTTGTTACATCCCAAAAAGTTGGCTGGCCCACCCACCTGCCCTTTAATCTGGTCGTAGAACTGTATCAGGTTAGTTGGACAGGACTTCCGTGTTGTTTACAATCTGCTAAGTTGTTCTGCTCCAGGAATTTGTGTTTTCTCATCTTCAATATCATTTTTAGCAGTTGCTGTGATAGTTTAGCATAGATGGTGAAGGCTATGATTTGGTAATGAGCGTCATCCTATACTTTTAGATTTGATTCACTCAAGCTCCACTTACCAACTGCATGACTCTGAGCAAGTCAATTAAAAAGACCATTCTCCCGGAACCAAAAGCAACCATAGGATCATGCACAGCAAACTGAAAGTTTTCACCAGCAAATCACAGTAACACAGATGTAATTCTGCGAAATAATCAGAACTACCATAAAACACAACTGACACAAATATATACATCCAACATTACATCACGACCAAGTTACAGCCAATAAAATTTAACAATATATTAAAAGTACAATAACACCTATATTCAAATATGCTAAATACATGTATTTATAAAAATGCATTAGTAAAAAATATAAATATTAATAAAAAAATACAACTATAACCATGCAGCACACAAATTGAATGCACTGCTGATGGAAATGTTATCATTTATTCCTGGACAGTTTCCAGCATTAGGCCTAGTTTGCAACATAAGCTCACTGTATTCTAACTTAAGATTTCATGGCCCCTTCTGGATTCAATAGCAATGTGTTTTAGTACTACAAACAGGAACCATTTACGTTCCTTACACTCTGTGGTATGTTTATGCAATGCATTTCTCTCATTAGCTTTTTTATGTCATAACAATGGTTAAAGATATGTTAACACAAAATACACTCCATCGTGTCCACATAAAATTGCTGACATGCATCACAGTAGTCCAGATATGCAAAGTATACACCACCCACAATTAAATTTCTTTGTGAACCTAAAATCATATTATCTAAACTCCTGAGTTTAAATTCAGGTCCAAAATGTATGGATGGGCATTGTGAACACATACCACATTTATAGATTCCTGAAATAGCAGCATTGCTATATTTTTGCACTACCTCTAATTTCTCTTTTAAATTCATCCCCTTTTATAAATAAAAGTAGGTTTATCCCCTATCCTTGTGGTTTGCCATCATAAAAGGGAAAGCATATTCCAGTTCTGTTCTGTTATCTGTCTAGCATTAAAAAACCCTGGAGTATATCTTAAAACCATAAAATTGCTATTGTGTGAAGAATTTTCCAGTGGTGCATCTCTTGATAACTCATTCCCCAACAGGTCTTATACCTAGTATCTCTGTGTTTAAGAACTTGTTCCCTGATTTCATTAGCAAAATCTATGGGGGTAGCCTTGATCAGTAAACATAAACACTACCTTCCCCATTTCATGCTTCAAGGTGTCATCCTTCGACACTAATCTCCCTAACCATCCAAACTGACTCTTAATTAAGATTTTCTTCTGATAGGATGGATAATTAATATCATATTATAAATATGTATGGGAGAAAGCAGGTTTACAAAAAAATATTAGAGTAAAATTTCATTCCCTCAAAATCTTTCTCCAGGGACATCATCAAGGTAATTAATACTAGTAGCTGAAATATTATAGGTAAACTTAAAAAAATGACACAGTATTTTGAATATAATCTAAATACACATGCAATTCATCTGGGGTACCTTGCAGTGTAATAAAAATATCATCTAGTTACTGCTGCTATAACCCAACTTGAATGCAAAAAGGAGCTAAACATGTATTCTTTCTCCCACTACCATATTATAAGATTTTCAGACAAAAGGACATAGGCAGCCCCCATGGCTACACTACTGATCTGCCATTAATGTTCACCTTTGTAAAAGATGAAATTGTTTTTAAGGACCATTTCCATCAGTGTGATCTATGTGAAAATCTCCTTGTTACTAAGAAACTCATACTAATGTAGTAGTTCTTCAAATATAATCAACCTTCATAATAAGGAATAACTGAAAATCAGCCTTCATAATAAGGGATAACTGAAAATGTCTATTACATGAATTGTTGCAAAAATAATGTAAGAATCATTGTATCTATGTTTAATGATCTCCAGAAATGCTCGAGTCTTTTACCTTATAAGGGTATTTTTCACAAAAAGTTTTAATTTTCTGATTACATATGTGGCTAGGGGATGTTTTGATGCTTCCCTATTGAAATGTCAGCACTCAAAATGCCGATAAGCCAGGAAAAAAAAGACCAGAAACAAAGGAAAAGAGCGAATCTCAAAAGTCACCTTTCTCCTTAGAGTCTTTTGGAAGAGGCGGGCTAGCCACCTCCCACCCCAACATGCCCCCTCCCCCCACCACACACACACACATCTCAGACTTCCATATACCAACTCTAAGAATGCCATACTTCAGAGAAAAGGGAATATTCCAAGAAATGGCATCTCGAACTTGGTAAATGTAAGTCCTTTCTTTCAGCCAGTCAGTCTCCATATTTTGGGACTCGCTCTTGCTGGTCCTAACAGATCATATGATTACTGCTTTGGATCCTGCAGCAGCCACATTGGGTCTTAATGGGGGTTGTTGTATACTCGTATATATCTTAGGGATATCAAATATGGCTTGTCTAATCAGCTCATCTACTTTAAAAAAGTTAAATAACACTTGAGTAATACTATGCTGCACTAAAAAATCATAAAGGAGGTGATCAATTCTCCCATAGGCAACCTTTATATCATTCTTAGATAGTCTGAAATACTGTAATGCATTATTAAGTAAAAAAAAAAAAAAAAACATCTGGCAAGAATAAGCTATACTGTGCATCACCAGCAACTCTCCACCTTTGTCAGGTTTCATAACACACAAATCTTTGTTATTAATCAACTCCTGAAACACCTGACATTCTTCTAGAGTTAAGCTGGGACACCCAGGGAACTTTCTGAAATTTAAAGACTCCCAAATATCATGTTCTCATAATTTTTCAAAAAGACCTACTGCAGGATGCAGTGCTTTGTTAAAAAATACTTTTCCTTCAACATCTGTCTTTAAATTCAATACAGTTATTGTTGTTATTACCAACAAAAAATAGAAAAATTAAGCTTTCTAGTAAACATTTTACATTCCAAAATAAAAATAAGTTATGTCTTACTATAACATTCCATCAGTGCTGTTGATCTTCATTCATTCATTACATGTGGGTTCTGAACTAATCCTCGGTTCCAACTCTGCCGTTTACCAAGCCCGTGCCAGCCAGAAAACCTTTGAGCTAAGCTTTACCCATAGCGCCCTTCTCTGTATTACCTCAGATCGAGTTTGCCCAGAAGACAGGACAGTTTATAGAAAGGAAAGCGGACCATTGTCAAGTCCCATGGTTCAATTGGTTGTTTTAAAGGGGGCTTGATATGCAGAACTCCCTTTAGGAAAGTTTTACACAGTCTGTGAGAAATTAATGAATTATGAAAAAAAAACATTATGGTAGTTGGATATCGCAGACAGATGAACTCGAACAGAAGAAGCTGCAGCTCCAGACTCAAGTTGAGTACATAAATAGTCTAGAACAATAGGTATGTGTGCTGATAAAGGGTCAATATCTCTATCCTTGCACCAGACAGAAAAACACTTCCATTTACTAAGGTAAAGCCTTCTGGTAGATGGTTTATGTGAAGCCAAAAGAATATGACGAACTGGACAGGATAGGTTACTTTGCCTGGCAATCAGCAGAAGTGGAGAAACCAAGCTGTCAGCTTGAGACTGGATACATTTGGGTGAATCAAGTCCTGTGGATGTGTTACCAAATCTGGGATTGGGTCCAGAACCCAGGGTTGACAAATTAGATGAGACCAAAGAAACAGGAACCAAATTTGACGAGGCCAGTAAGGAGCAATGAGGATCACTTTGCTTCTCAATCAAAGAGCCTTCTTCATGAATTGTGGTATCAAGAGTAGAGGAGGATAAGCATAGAGAAGACCCGTGGGCCAATCGTGTAGGACAGCATCCCTCAGTGACTCCTCCTGCAGGGGGATTAGGGCAAAATAGCTGTTGCAATTGTGATTTGTGGGGGAGGCAAATAGATCGCAGCAAGGCTGACCCCAGTGACTGAAAATCTCTGCTGCCACTTTTGGATTGAGGGACCACTCATGAGGCAGGATAATGCATCTGCTCAACTTGTCTGCAATCACGCTGGAATCCCCGGGAATGTGCATTGCTACAAGAAAGCAATTAGAAGGTATCACCTATTGCCAGATTCTCATGGCTTCCCACCATAAAGGGTAGGATCTGCTTCCCCTTATTTGTTTATGTACCAGACTATTGAAATGTTGTCTGACTGAATGGCAGTTGTTCCTGAAGGGTGGACAGAATGGAATGCTTGCAATGCAAGAAGCACTGCCCTCAGTTCCAGAACATTGATATGCAAATTGGTCTCCAGGGGCGACCGAGTGCCTTGGACTGTCTGTCCCTGATAATGGCCCCCCCACCCAATCAGGGAAGCATCCATGGTCACTATGGCTAAGGGTAGAGCGGGGGAGATTGGGCGACTCCATAGGTTTTGATCTGGCTTCAGCCACCAGAGAAGGTCTTGTTTGCAAAGATTGGTTATCCTGATCTTGTCCGACATAGGAAGATCTAAAGGGAACCATTGAGCTATTAACAACCATTGAAGGAGTCTCATGTGCAGTCTCGCTAATGGGACCATCATGATGGAAGCTGCCATAGATCCCAGAAGATGTAGAATCGCTCTTGCTGGAACTTTGGTGTGGTTCAGAATTCGTTGGAGTTAAAGTCTCAGTCTTTGTAATCTGTGGGAGACAAGAAATACCAGACAGATCTGTGTGTCGAATTCCACCCCTGTGAACTGCAGCCTTTGGGATGATGTAAGTTTGCATTTGCTCTCATTCACAGTAATGCCCAGGTGTGTCAAAAGTTTCCTTCTTTGCTGTACGATGAACAATAGTTGAGGCTTGGTTGGGGCGGTAAAGAGCCAATTGTCCAAATATGGAAACACCCGGAATCCTCGCAGTTTCAAGTGAGCTGTCACCACTGCCATGCATTTGGTGAACACTCTGGGGGCTGTAGAGAGAACAAAGAGCAGTGCTCGGAATTGGTAATGATTGGCTTCCAGCAGGAAGTGGAGAAATCTTCTGGAGCATTTGTCCATCTTTATGTGGTAATACGCATCCTGAAGGGTATACATGCATTTAGCCGTCCGTTACCTTGTCGATGTACCAAATGTCAAAAGCAGTGCAGCACATTCTCATATTTCTGAACTGGAGATAGCCAAAACACACAATACCCCCCCTTTTGATCCATGGTAGCACGTGTTTAGGTGGTAGAGTGGTCGGAAATGTCGCATTTGGTGTTTTGTATGACTTTCTGACCATTCGCCACTTTAAAAATCGACATTCTGGTTCAGAAAAACTAATGTTCAGAGATTGTTTCATTGACTAAATGCATGTAAACCATCCTGAAGATCTATAGAGCAGATCCAATCCTCCTTTCCCAAAAAAGAGAGTATCAACTGTACTGTGACCATCCAGAACTTTACTTGTTTGACAAATTTGTTTGGTTGCTGAGGTCTAAAATGGGCGTCCAGTCCCCTGTTTGTTTTGGCACTAAAAAGAATCTTGAGTAAAATCCTGATTTTTGTCGGTCTGGGGGGACTACTTGAATGACTCTTTTTTGAAGCAGCTTTTGAATTTCTATTGCTGAAAATTCTCTTTGACTGGGTGGAACATCGGGAATACACCTGGTTGGCTTTGGTTTTAAATGAAGAGAATGTGATATCCTCTAGTTATTACTGTCTGCACCCTAGAATCTTTGGTTATCTCTTGCTAGGCAAAGTGGTGCAGAAAGAAACGACCCCCAACTGCCTCCAGAGGCAAGCAAATGGGCCCCTCTTCAAGAACACTGATAGGGCTGTCTAGAGAAAGAATCTCTGGATCCCTGGTTACGTGGATCCCCTCTGCCCCTAAAGGGATGTCTTCCATTTGAATTCCCCCCTCTGCCCGGGGGGGGGGGAATTCGGCCCGTGTGTCATGGAAAGGCCCTTGGGATTTTCGGTACTACATCTTTCCACTCCTGTGGTTCCTAGAGTAGGGTCACTGAGGAGTAGAGAAACAGACACCTATGGCAGACAGGGTCTCACAGTCCTTTTCACACCTGGCCAAGGTATCTTAACCTTAGAGCCAAACAGTGATGAGGCCTCTATGGAGGCATTAAGGAAGGAAGAGTTGAAAGGATCTGCAAAATCACAAAGCCACATCCAGAAGTGGCATCTAGCCACGATTCCAGTGTCTGCAGCTCTTTCCACCCCTTTGGTTGAGTGTGAAATCAACCTCATGGATGAATTGGAAATGGACTGCAGAGTAGCAAGTTGTGAGGCAACCTTATTTCATACCTCATCAGACACTGCTCCTGCAAGCGTTTTGGAAAGTTCTGAAATTAAGTCTCTCTGAAGGTGCGTGAAGTGTGCCAAGTAGTTCATAGGCCTGATTGTAGAGGTCACTGAAGAAAAGACCCACTTTCCTATCCTGTCTATCACCTGAGACTCCCTGTTCGGGGGATGAACAGTGGAGCTCTCCTCAGTGAGTTCTTTTTTGTGGCTGCCGCCACAACCATAGCATCAACAGGAAGACCTTTGGACCAATGGGGTTGATCTTCTGGTGGAGAGAGTATCTTATCTTGCCTACGTGGAATTGGCTCAATGGCATCAGGTGTCTTCCAAGCCTGCTGCATGATGTACTGAACAAGTTCATCTGCAGTGGGGGTCACCCAGGAGGTAGAGGGTTGGGCTCGGAAAGCCTGCAAGAATACGTTCTCCTTGGGAGAAGGGGTGCTGGACTTCTAGTTGCCCTACTGTTTCAGTATTTCTAGGATGTCCCCAAAGGAGACATCTTCAGGGGGTGACCGTAGGGACCCTTCCCCATCATCGTAATCCATATCTTCGTTCAATGATTCCTCAGGGGAATCAACATGTTTCCTCTTGCACACTTTCTTGTGAGGGACCTCCTTGAGGGGAACGTCAGAGGAGGAACCTGCAAAAGGGGAACCTTGATGAAGGCTAACTTGAGGCTCCCAAACCCGATGTCCAATATTAGTGAGAGGTGGTAGCTGTGGCTCAGAAACAGGAGGAGGAGGGCATGTCTCCAACGCCAATGGATCCAACTGGGAGCCAGCTGTACCTAGTGCTCTCTCCATCGCCTGGAAGGCAGGACCCCCCCAAGGAGGGATGGGAGCCTGAAATTGAAACAGACAAACTTGGAACAGGGGTCACACCCCACCCCAAAGGGCCAGCCCCCCTGGGAAGGAGCCTCCGGAAGAGACAGGGCTGCTGAAGCAGGCCAATCTTGGACCTGAGGATGGCCTGTTTCCACAGAGGGTTCAGGCCAAAGAGAAGTCTCCAGCACTGAAGTGAGATCTACTATCGGTGCCAAAGCCGCTGGAACTGGGGTAGCAGTCAGTGACAAAACTTCCAAAACCTATGAAGGGGTTGGAGGAGGAAAATACTGTGGAGTCCTCGAAGCAGGGCCCTCAGCTCCAAATGGGAGGGAGGGTTTCTGAGGTGGGTAAATGCCTCTGGCCATCAACAGCTGGTCCACCAGTCTCACTACATCTAACTCTGACAGGCTCTTGGAGGCACAGGTAGATAACCCTGACTGTGAAACTGGGCTTTCAAGGAAAGGACTGTACTGCTGTCCATAGAAGGGGTCCACTGACAGGGAATATCTAGTCCTGGGAAGAAGTTCATCTCTCTAAGTTGAGGCCAAAAGGCCAATATGAAGTTCAGGGAGGGAAAAAACTGGTTCAGGAGTGACTATTGCTGGCACAGAGAAATGTGTCAGAGTCGAGGCAATTTTCATAGTGGTTGTCACTGCCAAAGTCAGTGCAGACATAGAGATTGGAGCAGACAATGTGGTCAGTGCCATGGGCAAAGTTAACAGTGCAGTCACAGTGATCGCAGCAGATGATGCCATCGGTGCCGATGGAATGTACGGCGATGATGAAATCATCCCTCTTGGAGCAGAGGATTTCAGCCTCGCAACCAAAGACTCTTTATGTGATAACTTTAGAAACTTAGGCATTAGTTCCAATAAGGAGTAGCAGGAAGGGATTTACTCCTCTTTTTATCATCTTTCTTATGAGGGGGTGAAGCCTCCGTCTCAGAGATCGCCTCCGCAAAGGGAGATTTTAATAAACTAGCAAGCATAAGTTTATTTCTGCATTCCATGATAGTGTGGGAGCTGAAAGTCTTACGAATATTAAAAGGCAGTTTCTCCGATAAATGAGAAACTCCTAAGCAGTATACACAAGATACATGACTGTCTACATTTGGCATTTTCCTGTCACATTTGTCACATATTTTAAAACCGGTAGTCGCTTTCTTTTCTGACATATTTTCCACAAGAGTATAATAATTCCCAAACAGGAAATCATACAATCCAATAATAGTAATAATAATGATCCACAATGAGAAAGGCAACACAATTCTTAAGTGTAAGAAGGAAAGTGAAGGAACAGAGGGTATACCAACTATGGTATGGAAAGACTACCGAACCAGGTAAGGGAAAAGTACCAACAATGGTACAAGAATTACCAACTGGTAGAAAGAAAGAGATAAAGGTGAAAATAGGGCACTAGCGAAAAGGGTTCAACAAAAAAAAAATGACTAAGTATAGAAAAAGGTCTTTTAAGAAAAATTCCTCAGAACTTATCAAAAAAATAAACACTTAGCTGAGAGGCTGTCTGGCACGTCTTGTTTCATACACTGCAAATGAGATCTGAAGTAATATCGAGAAGGGCACTATGTGTAAAGCTTAGCCTGTGAGTTTTCTGGCTGGCGCAGGCTTGGTAAACAGCCGATTCAGAACCGAGGATCGGTACCGAACCCACATGTAAGGAATGAATGACGATTAACATCAGATCATCTGTTAGGTCTATAGTAGTGCTAGGGACAAAAGTGAAGCCTTTTTGAAATAAATCGAAATGTGTATTAGTAAGACCCAGATCACTGTAATTAAAAACATTAAATCCATTTATGGAAATCAGAATATTACTGTCATGCACCAAAATTTGCTGCAAGAGAGAGTATTATCTAACTCCTGTGATATCTCTTCCCCCTCCCTTTGTCCATCCTTGCCTGCCTACTGAGAGGGTTCTGTCCAGCACTTTGCCTGTTTAAATAGAATCTTTTGCTGGCCAGAAATTAAGACTAGTGGAGGAGGGGAAAGTCGCCTAGTCCAAAAAAAAATTGACATTATCAGAAGCAGACACTGTCATTAATATCATTGTCAATATCTTTGTTATGAACTTGTGCAGAAGTGCTAGTATAGATGGGCCAATCTTTGGTGTTAGCCCTAATGTTGGGCAATGAATATACCAAATTATTGGTATAATCATAAGCATCCCTTTCTAATTTCTTATTTTTCTTTTTAATATTTTCCTCAACCAAATTATCAACCTTTTTAACTACTCCGTTGCCTTCTACAGTCTTTTGTTTAAGAAAAAAATCACTTTCAAATGCTCAAATGTCTTAGAATTGTCCTCATAAAATCCATTAAGTTTATGTTCATTATCAGTAATGACGTCTCTTAGTTTTGCAGGCAAATTCATTGAACAACTTAATGAGGTCCTTGTGTCATCATTGTAAACCTTAAGTAATGCAATTTGCATATTTCCAGCGGTATAGACCTTTGGGCACATGGTTGTTCTCTATGCTTTGCTTTAAGAAAACATTATCTAGCTGCATATTGTGTTAACAGCTCAATTTTCTCTCAAATGCCCTCAGCTGTGAATCAAAAGTCTCACCTGTGGTGTTGGGAGAAGATTCCAATCGTATTTTGGCTGATAACCAACCATTAATATCTAAAATTTAAGCCATAATAGTTTCAGAATTGTTAGTTTCACCATTTGCATGTCTCAAGGTTCCACCATGTTGACAGGATGTAAAATCAACTTAATGTGGCACATTTATAAACTCAGCCCTGGATAGCAAATGTTCAATGGTGGATGGCAATGTAGATTGAACTTGTATCTTAGAGGTACACTTGGAGAATGGATCTGCCACAGCTCCAAGTGAATCACAGCTGTTACGACTCCTATATTGGCATTCTGAGTATATACAAACTGCTGAAATGATTGGATAAGATAATAAGGCCTCTTGTTAATGTTCTCACGTCACTGCTGAACACATTCCCTTTTGACTAAGTTCATCAGCATTAAACAGTTCCTGCAATAACATCCTGAGGCTTTCAAGACAGGCAACCAAAAGAGAACAGGAAGTCAATCCTGTGTGCCCAAAACTCAGAATCCAGTATCACAGGAACTAGATATGTAACATTCACTCGCAGCAGATTTTGGTACATGACAATGGTAGTCTGGTTTCCAGAAATGGATTTAATGTTTTTATTTACAGTGACCTAAATCTTCCTGACACACATTTTGATTTATTTCAGAAAGGCTTCACTTTTGTCCCTAACACACCTATGGACCTAGCAGATGTTATTCTAGAACTGGAAAGCTTAACTTTTCTATTTTGTTTGTTAATAATAATAATGGCTATATTGAATTTAAAGACAGATGTTGTAGACAAAGTGTTTTTAACCCACCACTGTACCCTGCAGTAGAACTTTATGAAAAATTATGAGAACATTATATTTGGCAATTCCTAAATTCCAGAAAGTTCCATAGGTGTTCCAACTTAACCCTAGAAGAAGGGCAGGGGTTTCAGGAGTCGGTTGATAATAAAGATTTGCATGTTATGAAACCTGGCAAAGGTGGAGAGTTGGTGGTGATGAACAGTATAACTTATTCTTGCCAGATGTTTCCTTTACTTAATAATACATCACAACATTTAAGACTAAGAATGATATAAATGTTGCCTATGGGAGAATTGATCGCCCCCTTTATGATTTGTTAGTGCAGCATAGTATTACTCAAGAGTTATATACCTTTTTAAAGTAGATGAGTTGATTATACTATCCATATTTGATATATCTAAGGTACATAACAGTATACAACAACCCCCATTAAGACCTATAGTGGCTGCTTTGGGGTCAAAAACACATCCCCTAGCCACATATATAGATAGAGAATTTAAAAAGTTTTTATGAAAAATACTGCGGTGGTATTGCTGCGGTAGCATTGTTGCCTCACAGTACGACGTTGTCCTGTTCGATTCTCAGCTAAAGCATCTTCTGTGTGGAGACATGCGTGAATGGGCATACCTTTGTTGAAGGTTGTGCGTCAGGCCTGGCAAGTCGGTATGTAAAAATCTACTGCCAATCATTAGCGGACCGGAGTTCCGCTGTGGCGACCCTAACCGGGAAAAGCCGAAAGATACAACAACAATCCTTATATGATAAAGATGTTTGGGCATCTCTGGGTAACATTAAAGTGTAATGCTATGATTTGAACTTTATTTTTGTAATAGGCTTATTTTCATTTATTCCTCATTATGAATGCTTGTTACTGTTTGAAGTATTATGTCAGTGCAAGTTCCATAGTAACCAGGAAGTTTTTATATTGACCACACTCAAGAAAGTGGTCCTTAAAACCAATTTCATGTTTTATGATGATGAATATTATTGGCAGATCAGTAGTGTAGCCATGGGAGCTGCCTGTGTTCCCTTGTTTGCAAATCATGTAATGTGGTAGTAGTAGAAAGAATACATACTTAGTCTCCCTTTTTCATCCACATTTGGGTTACACCAGTGATGCCTAGATGATTTTTATTACATGGCAATGTATCCTAGATGAATTACATGTGCATTTAGATTATACTGAAAATATTGGGTATTTTTTAAGTGTACCTATATTATTCAGCTATTAGCATTACTTACTTTGATGTATCCCAGGAGAAAGATTTTGAGGGAATGAAATTTAAGTAACATTTTTCATAAAACTATATTCTCCCTTACATATTTACAGTACAATAGTAATCTCCTGCCCCATCAGAGTAAAAGCTTAATTAAAGGTCAGTTTGTACACTTGGCAAGATACGTGTCAGAGTGTAACACCTTAAAACAAAAAATGGAGAAGTTAGTGTGCCTCTGTTTACTGATCAAGGTTACCCTACAGATTTAGTTAATGACATTAAGGAACAAGTTTTAAAGACAGACATACAAGACATTGGCCCCTGGTGGGGAATGGATTATCAAGAGATGGACCTCTGGAAAATTCTACACATAACAGTAGTTTTATCAAGGTTATAGCTACAAAATATAGTCCAGGAATTTTTAATTTTAGACACTGAATAGAACAGAATGAAACTGGAAAATATTTTCCTGTTATGGTGGCATCCCCCAAGGATAAGAGACAATGACGAACCTACTTTTATTTATAGAAGGAGCAGTGATATAAAAGGGAAATTGGAGATACTGCCTAGTTAACTGGTTGACTTTTTTGAGACTGTCACCAAGGCACTGGATGAGGGAAAGTCAGTACATACAGCTTACCTTGACTTGGCCAAACCCTTTGACACAATCCCAATCTTGGGCATCATCGAAATGTTAACACACCTTGGCGTAAATCCCTATCTCATCAGGTGGGTAGCCAAATGGCTCACCAATATAACTCACAAGGTCAAAATAGGTGGTTCCACCTCTGACAGTAGACCTGTCAGTAGTGGTGTTCCCCATGGATCTGTCCTAGGGCCCCTGCTGTTTGGCATCTACTTCTCAGAGGTCCAGGCAAAGACAAATGCCTGTGGCTGACTAAGTTTGCAGATGACTGTAAGTTGGGTGCTGTCACTGACTCCCCCAATGATGTTAACATACTACAAGAAGGTCTCATAGCAACAAATTACTGGTGCCAAAGTCATGACCTTAAGCTAACCGCAAAAAATGTATTATCATGCCATTCAGCAAAAACACATCCCCTACTGATTACCACATCAACAGCAACCCCCTAAGCACACAACCTGTTTGACAACAATCTCACATTCAACCACCATGTAGTGACAGTGGTCAGAAAAGCCTTTTACTTGATTCATCTCATAAGTAAAGCAATTGCATCCAGAAAAAAAGGACATTATTAGCTCTCTGTACTCCTCCTTCATTAGGCCAATAATTGAGTACAACGCCCCATTTGGTATGTACCTCTCCAAACATCTACACCACCTGGAAAGGCCACAAAAATACCTCACAAACAGAATCCATGGACTCCAATACCTGTCCAATGTGGACAGGCTCAAATCACTATCACTCTACTCGGTATCGTACAGATTGCTCAGAGGTGATCTGTGTCTTGCCTACAAGGCAATCTCAGACCCTGCTCTAGAGATGCTCCATATCCATAAGTCTAGCTACTCACATATTACCTGATAAAAAGGCCCAAATTTAATATATGACATTAACAAAACCTGCTGGGAAGACAGGTTTGCCTCCCAGAGGCTGCCCCATCTCTGGAATAGACTCTCCATACAGGTCAAACAAAGTATGTTGCTGACCCTCTTCAAGCGTAACCTTGATGAGTGGATGGGAAACCACAATTTTTTCCCAGGGGTTCCACCTTTGTCCCTCATTGGCAGGTGCTGACTGAGGTTTCCTTTCTGGGGATAATCTCTTGGCTAGGCTTGTTAGGGCCCCAGGGCCATTAGCCTGGTAATCTCCTATGATCCTATGCAAACACCTACCAACACTACTATTTCAGGAACCTATAAGTGCTTTATGTGTTTGCAATGCCATCTATACATGTTGAATATGAATTAAAACTGAGGGGGTTTAGAATATGATTTTAGGTTCACACAAAAATTTAATTGTGGCAGTGTAGGCATTGTATATCTAGCCTACTGTGATCCCTGTCAGTATTTTTATGTGGGCAAGACTGAACATACTTATGTCTATGAGCATTGTTATGACAAAAAAGTTAATGAGAATGATGTAATGTGTAAGTATACCACAGAGTGTAATGAACATAAAAGGTTCCTGTTTGTAGTGTTAGAACAAATTACTATTGAACCTAGTGGGGACCCATGGAAGCTTAAGTTAGAATACAATGTGCTTATGTGGCAAACCAGTTTTAATGCTGTTTACTTTCCAGGAATAAATGATACATTTCTATCAGCAGTACATTAAAATTGCCCACTACATGGTTATAGTTGTATTTATGTATATTTTTTATGAATATATGTGTGTTTAGCATATTTCTATAGTGTTACAGAACTTTTATTTGTTTGTGTCTTTCGGCTTTTCCCGGTTGGGGTCATCACAGCGGAACTCCAATCCGCTAATGATTGGCAGTAGATTTTTACGTGCTGGCTTGCCGGGCCTAACGCACAACCTTCAACGAAGGAATGCCCATTCACGCATGTCGCCACACAGAAGACGGTCTAACTGAGAATCAAACGGGCAACGTCTAACTGTGAGGCGACAACGCTACCACAGCACCACCACCGCAGATACTGTTGCAGAACTTTTATTATATTGCAAAATTTCATTGGCTATTACTTGGTCATGTGATGTAATTTTGGATGTATATATTTGTGCCAGAGATGTTTTATAGTAGTTCTGATGATTTCCTATGGATGAAAGTACTTAACTACCTATTAAAGAGTTGTGCAGAATTTTATCTGTGTTATTGACTGCAATTTACTAGGGAAAGCTTTCATCTTGCTGTCTATAGTTCCTGGGGGTGGTATTTATTCTGTGTGGTTGCTTTTGGTTCTCAGTTTTTGGCACATGGATTTGGTTTTCTATTCTCTTTTAGAGACCACTTTCCCAGGCCATGCCTAAATAAAAGCATTTGTGCCCTACTGAGTTTACACTGTTGGCAAACAAATAGAAATAATATAAAAATAAATAAATAAGCAACTGCTTGTGGCTAAGTTAAGCTAACAAGCCTGTTGTTCACTGAAGTTGTTCTGAAGCTGTTATACACAAATACAACCTCCTCTTAACTTCTTGTCCTCTGGGGCTTGCCATTCTCACATGAAGCTACCAGGGAGATACATGTGACTCTAAACCAAACACGAGCCTGAAGTGATGCAAAATTCCAAGAGTCTTGCAGTAGATATGACAATAAGTTCACTGTCAAACGTAATGAAGAAGGCAGTAAATATAACATGTCACATTTTAAAATGTATAAATTTAGTTATAATCCTCACTTTTCTTTTTACATAAGCATGAATAATATGTCTAGGGTGCTGTGCAGACATATGGGTTATTAGCCTCTTTGCAAGCTCTAAGACTTTGTACTGGCAAGATATAAATGGCCACGTGGCCCAGTTGTCTTGAATTTTCTACGATTATGATGATTTCTGTGATTGCATACTATCTAGAAGCTGATGAAATAATGTCACTTCTTACTAATTTTTTGCTATATAGGTGCAGTCTATGGCTCTGAATGCTGCAGGAATTAGGCACTATTGTAGAAGCCAGTTGCAGTGGTGGCTGTCTTACCTGATAGGTTGAGACAGCAGATTTTTTCTTCCATGTGAGACAGCAATGTATCAAAGAACTCCTTGAGTATTTACTGGTTGTTGTCTGTGATATACCCAATATGTCCTCAGCTTGTCTCTGGAAGGTCCTTGTAGCTACCAAGGTAAGAACTACACATACTTGAGTATTTACATGTATAGGAAGACGATGCAGTTCTCCAGTTCTAGTCTGTAGGCTGTACCTATCAACCAACACCTGTATTCTGTCTCTGTCAATATGAAGGTGATCTCATACCTACCGGTCTTTGAGCTAGTGGGAAGTAATCCTCTATTGATATTACTTTCCAAAGCATGGCTGGCCAAGTCACACACCTGGGAACCACAACTGAAGTTGTGAGATGTTGTTGCATGAAAATTGTAGCTGCTACTAATATTCCTCCTTGTAACACCACAATGTTTTGGAAATATTCTTTGTCTTTGCAGTCAGATGCAATAGCTTGTGCTATTTCATGTCTGATGACTATGAACTTCAACCTGCTTTCCCTCGTAACCCTTTGCATGTCATTATGTACTATTAAACTGTGATCTTTTTTTAACACATCATCTTATGATAACTTAGATCTATGTCAGCTTATCAAAAAATCACACTGTTAATACCCACATGGTTGAGACAATATGGTCAACAATGCAGTTAATTGAAAAACTGTCATAAATCTTAAATCAACACAACACCCACCAACAAAGGAGGATTGACTACAGACCCTGGGAACTATCGCCCTATTATCCTGACGAGTCTGATATGCAAAGCTATGGAATGCATCATCATGGACCTAATAAACAAGGATGTAAAGAATCTCCAAACTCTGGATCCCACACAGTTTGGTTTTGTGATGGGTATATCATGCCTGCTCAACTTGATCGACTTCTTTGAGTCAGTCACCAGAGCTGTGGATGAAGGCAAGGTGGTTCATACAGCCTACCTTGATCTGGCCAAGGCTTTTGATACCATTCCCCACTCAGGAATCATAGAAAAACTCACTCAGCTTGGCATCAACCCCTATATCACTAGGTGGGTTGCAAACTGGCTCACAGATAGAACCCACAGTGTGAAAGTAGCTGACTCCAAGTCAGACTGCAGATTAGTCATGAGTGGAGTCCCCAGGGTTCAGTCCTAGGTCCTCTTCTGTTTGGTATCTACTTCTCTGAAGTCCAGGCCAACACAAAGGGACTCTGGCTGACAAAGTTCACAGACAATTGCAAATTGTGAGCTATTATCAACTCCCCAAGTGATGCTGACATCCTACAGAATGGTCTCACTGTGACCAATGACTGGTGTCAGAACCATGGCCTTAAGCTCAATGCCAAAAAATGTGTCGTCATCCCCTTTGGGAAAAACCTGGTTCCCATGAATCACCACATCAATGGTAGTCCACTGAACACAGAAGGCGTTATAAGAGATCTGGGAACACAGGTTGACAGCAACCTCTCTTTTGATCACCACATTGCCACTGTAGTCAGAAAGTCCTTCTATGTGGCACATCTCATTACTAAGGGTTTTGCATCCAGGAAGAAAGAGGTCATTGTCTCCCTCTACCCCTCCCTCAGCTGGTGCCCTAGGCAAAAGGTCTCCATGGTGCCCCCCCCCCACACCACCCAGATTCCCCCATCCTGGTC
Organism: Protopterus annectens; assembly: GCF_019279795.1. NCBI lineage: Eukaryota > Metazoa > Chordata > Ceratodontiformes > Protopteridae > Protopterus > Protopterus annectens. Next base: position 367,645,868 of record NC_056727.1, on the reverse strand, counting down.
TACCTACACCAAATAAATACTGGAAAAGCGCCCCTGCTACAGCGGCGCCCTAGGTGGCCGCCTAGTTGGCCTATGCCTAAGGCCGGCTATGAGGCCAGTCATCGAGAACAATGCCCCATTTGGCATGTACCTCACTAGACACATGCAACAACTGGAGGGGCTGCAAAAGTACCTCACAAAGAGCATCCTAGGCCTTAAACACTTGTCCTATATGGACAAACTCAAAAAACTCCAACTACTGTCTGTCTCATATCGCCTACTTAGAGGCGATCTCTGCTTGACTTACAAAGCCATGTCTGACCCAGCTTTGTTAGAAATGCTACATCTAAAGAAATCCCAATCCCTCTGCACCACATGCTCCGGAGACCTCAACCTCATTACCACAATTAAGAGAACATGCTGGAGGGACAGGTTCATAACCCAGAAACTGCCCATGCTATGGAACAGACTTCCCATACATGTCAAGCAGAGCACCTCGCTGACCCTCTTCAAGAGAAATCTTGATGAGGGGATGAGAAGCAGAAAATTCACCCCAGGGATAATTCCAGTGGCTCTACTCGACTGAGGCACTGGGAAATAAGGTCGGGTGGCACTATGCCAGGGTAATCCTATGGCTAGGCTTGTAAAGGCCCCAGGGCCATTAGCCTAGTACACACCTATGAACCTATGAAATCACATCAGCATAGTATTCAATTTATAGTATTCATTTAATTGCATGTATTATTTTGTTTGCCAAGGTTAAGGCGAAAACAAAGCATAAACATGCTCATAAGGACAAGGAATTTAAGTTAGTCCACAGGACCATTTCCAATTTGTTTTGAGGTAATGCTTCATTTCTTTATTAAACAGCATGTTCTCAGGAACACAGCTCAGACAGAAATGGATTTTGTTCCAATATTTTCCTGCAGCTACTATGAACACGTCACCATATTTTGCTTTGGAGATCTGGATCTGAATGAGTTTCCCAATGCATGACTGAATGCACTACTGAAGGTCATATTGAGCTTTCTTCTAACTGATGATATTTGTCAGACTCAGTGTGCCAATAAACCACAGCCCATAAGGCAAACCAACGTACCCAACACACTAGTCATAGATGACTCTATAGTCAGGCACACTGATGTCCCACTCAACAAGCTAAACAAGGAGAAGATTACTGTCAGCTGCCTGTCAGGTGCCAGGATCCGCCACATAACCCACGCACTCAAGTCACTCCACAACAAGTACAAATATGACTCTGTCATTGTCCATGTTGGTGTGAACAACCTGAGACATACCTCCCTGGACTACATGGAAGAGCTCTCCAATCTTGTAGCCCAGGCAGGTATGACCCTAGTCCTGAGCAGCATCCTGGCATAGCCCAGAAGGATATTGCAGTACAAGGACAAAATGATTGACTTCAACAATTGGCTAAGCTTCTGGTGTCATTCTAAGGGGATCCAGTATCTGTCTGCCTAGGACGACATGGTCGACAGACAACGATGCTTTGCCAGAGATGGCCTGCACCTGTCGACCCTGGGATTCCGGATACTGGCTAAGGCTCTTGCCACCCCTATAGTGCCTTTTTTAGGCAAGGTTCATTTGACAAATTCACCACCATTAACAGGAACACGCAAGCAAAAACTGAGGGTAATGCTACTCAATGCTAGAAGTCTAAATCTCAAAATGCACTCAATCGAGGCACTCCTTAAAATGGAGAACATTGATATCTGTGCAGTGAGTAAGACCTGGTTCAAGGCTCTAGACAGCACCCCTGCATTACCACGCTATAACTCATACCACACTTTTTGGCCATCTAATCTGGGCCAGAACACCAAAGGCGGAGATGTGTCCATATTCATTAAGGATATCCACACCTCCATGCTAGTTGCACAGCATAATGCATCCAAGGTTATCCAAGTGCAACTAACTCTGGGCAAAACTGCAATCCAAATTGTAGCTTGCTACAGATCCCCCATCATGCCCCAGGATTCCCACTCCTCTTTTCTTGATATACTGGAAAATATTAGGGTTCAACCAAACACCTAATAATGGATGATTTCAACTACCCCACCATTAACTGGCAAAACTACTCATGTACCAACTCCTTCACTCAGCGCTTTCTGGAATTCATAAATTCCAATGCCCTGGATCAACTTATCCACACCCCCAACAGAGGCAACAATATCCTAGACCTAGTCATTACCAACATAAGTGACCAGTATTCCACACCTAAAGTAAACTCCTCATTGGTCAGATCCGACCATAAGCTAATCACCCTAGATATCTGCATCCCCCCCCCATTAAGGAAACAACAGTAAAACATTTCTCCAAAGCCAACTTCATGCTTCTTAAGACAGAAGTGATGAACTTCATGACACCCATGCAGATGGACAATACAGTTATGACTGCTGAATCCTACACAAATGCACTCTATAAGCACTTACACGAGTGCATGGATCATGCTATCCCAAACAGAACCAAGATGCTATCCTCCAAAAAAAGGAAGCCAATCTGGTGGTCCCCTGCCATAAACAAACTCTACAACAGAAGAAAGAAACTGTTGCAAAAGAGAGTAAAATCCCATGAGTGGAGGAGCTCCCTGGCCAGCCTCAGTAAGAAGCTGAGATTCCTTATAAAATCCTCCAAAGTTAGCTATGAAAACAAAATCACCACTGATTCTAAGGGCAACCACAAAGCATTCTATAGCTATGTCAAAAATCTCAGTGGCAACACCCAGATCTGCTCTGAGTTACAGCACAAAGGCACAAAAATTACAGAACCAACTGATATTGCCAACATCCTGGCAGATAGGTTCAGTGCTAACTTTACCCCCCCCCCCCACCCCCTAAAGGGCCCATATCTATACAGGAAGAATGCAGAGTCCCCTGTAATCACATATATGCAGGTTAAAAGCTGCACTCTCTAAAACCAAAAACGCAGCATCCATGGGACCGGACAACATCCCAGGCTGCATTTTACATGAACTTCAGAATTAACTGGCTCCCCACCTAAGCACCATGTTCAATCATAGTCTCATGTCAGGCTCTGTGCCCACTGAATGGTGCACAGCAACAGTTATCCCACTCCACAAAGGGGGAGCCACCACTGATCCTGGGAACTATTGCCCTATTAGCCTGATGAGCCTGGTCTGCAAGGCTATGGAACGTATCATCATGGAACTCATAAACAAAGACATTGGTAACCTCCAAACTCTGGACCCTATCCAGTTTGGGTTTGTGAAAAGCAGATCATGCCTTCTGAACCTGATTGACTTCTTTGAGGCAGTCACCAAAGCCATAGACGAGGGTAAGGTGGTTCACACAGCCTATCTTGACCTCGCCAAGGCTTTAGACACCATTCCCCATGCTGGAATTATAGCTAAACTCACTAAACTAGGTATAAACCCTTATGTCACAAGATGGGTTGCCAACTGGCTCGCTGACAGAACCCACACTGTAAAAGTTGCAGACTCCAAATCTGACTTCAAACCAGTGACAAGTAGAGTACCACAGGGTTCAGTCCTGAGACCTCTCCTGTTTAGTATCTACTTCTCTGAAGTACAGGCTAACACAGAAGACCTCTGGCTAATAAAGTTTGCAGATGACTGCAAACTAGGAGCCATAGTTGAGTCCCCAAATGATGTGGACATCCTACAGAGGGACCTCACTGAGAAAGATGCCTGGTGTCAGAGGCATGGCTTCAAGCTCAATGCCAAAAAGTGCATTGCCATCCCCTTTGGTAAAAACTCTGTACACATGAACTACCACATAAACGTCAGTCTACTTAATGCAGAATTTTTGATGAGACCTTGGGACTCAGGTGGACAGTAGTCTCTCCTTTGATAATCACATCGCCACAGTAGTCAGGAATTCCTTCTATGCAGCACACCTCATCACAAAAGGGTTTTCATCCAGGAAAAAAGAGGTCATTGTTCCCCTCTACTCGGCACTCATTAGACCCATTATAGAGTACAACGCCCCTTTTGGAATGTACCTCACAAGACATCTGCAACAGCTGGAAAGGCCACAGAAGTACCTCACAAAGAGGATTACTGGCTGCAAACAGATGCCATACACTGACCGTCTCAAAAAACTCCAGCTTTACTCTGTAGCATATCGCCTACTCCGAGGAGATCTCTGCCTAACATATAAAGCTATGTTAAACCCAGAGCTGTTAGGCATGCTACGCCTAAAGAAATCCCAATCCCTCCGAGCTACACGCTCTAGTGACCTAAACCTTGTCACCACAATAAACAGGACATGTTGGAGAGAGAAATTCCTGTCCCAGAGACTTCCTATACTCTGGAACAAGCTACCCATCTATGTCAAGCAAAGTTCCTCATTAGCACTCTTCAAGAAAAATCTTGATGAGTGGATGGGAAATAGGAAATACACCCCAGGGATCACTTCTGTTGCTCTGCTCAACAGGGGCACAGGAAATTAACTTTCTTGGGTGGCGTAAGCCAGGGAACCTTGTTGGCTAGGCTTACTTAGGCCCTTGGGCTGATAACCTAGTACTTACCTATGAATCTATGAAAAGATAATATAAAAGGTTATGTGCAAAACTCAGCTGATTGCATATGACGGTTACTAAACTCAAGCCATTTCAATTGTCATAGGGTACACTGTGTTGAGTTGATGAGTCCTATGACAGTGACATACAGCAACAGTGGCTATCTTGTTAAATCCTGATTTCACTTTTGTAGGTGGGATTATAGGTTAGTGATTTAGAAGATGGGGTGGCTATAACAGAGATAAAAGTAGAAAAAATGCAACTGCCAATTTTAGAGTCAAGTATGAATGCTGAAGTTCTGTAAAAGCAACCTAGCTTTTTATATGTGCCTCTGACTATATTTGCAATGTTTGAGTAAAACTTAATTTGTGCATCAGTAATGCAATAAACATTTGGCGGTGCTGCTTCATTTGATAAACTGCTAAAATACGGATGTTAAGAGAAATCACTGATTGCATGAAGTTAGTGGAAGGAATAAAGTAATTTTTGGTAGGAAGTGCATGGATTTAGTCTTCAAGCACTGAAATGCAGCCTTAAGCATGTGAACCAGTTCTGGAATATGTGAAGTTCGATATGCAGTTCACTTTCAATAGCTGGGATGGAGCTGTGAGGTAGAGTGATGGTATGGATAATACATGTTTGGCACTATGATAGGGGTGCACTATTTCGTTCATGAAGACTGTGAATAGCAAAGGACCAAGGACTGCACCTGGCACACCTGTGTGAAACATGCATTAGGGAAAGGTAAGAGTGACTGTCTATTTGCAAAGCATTCTACAAAACACCTGGCTGCACTTCAGGTAAGTCTTAAGCAAGCCATAATACTTAAACCTTGGGTTACTTTGGAGCTTTTTTGCTTGGGCATCCACTGAAAATGAGCACCTACCCCATCAGTCTTTCCCAGTAATCAAATGTCAATAAATAAAATATACAAATAAATGAACAGTATTAAATGGTTTTCAAAGGTCTAGGAATATTGCACCAAATTTTCTTTGTTCAGATATAATCAAGCCATGTTCTGAAAGCACACAGTCAGTTGCAAGATTAGATCAAAACCAATCTTTAATTGATGAGATGCTAGAAAGTGTGAAATGCTGAATAATTGTGCATGGACATATTCCTTAAGATTTTTGGAAAAAGGATATAGCAAAGCTATGGGACAAAAGATGTTTTTCTCTACAAAAGGGGTACTAACATGAACAATGAAAATGACAATTTTTCATACTAAAGGATGTCTAGTTTCCTATCTGAACAGTTAATTGGTGTAGTAACAAGGTAATAGGTTGACTTAACATAAAGTTTTAGAAATTCTGGTGGGAGAATGTCAAGAGAAGTTTCAAGTTTCTAAAGTTACTTTTTGAAAGTGTTGCCCAATATAGTCTTGATAGTAAAGACATTGGAAGTGGTGACCAATAGAGGTATAAGACTTGGAAGAAGCTTGTTCTTAAGAAAGATTTTTTTTTTTTGTAATACTAAAATGTATTGTAAACAGATTAGCAGTGTTAGAATCTTTGTGATATACAAGTGATAATGTGGATGTGTTGCTATTTTTTGAAGTGTGAGTTATCTTTTTATTGCACAAGCCCTAATCGCTGTACATCAGGTCTAGGAAACTGGACCTGGAGTTATAACTTCAATGTTTAAAAAAAAAACTCCTACTGCACACAACATTTTGGATACAGTAAAATGTATTATTATTTTGACTACAGAATGATTAAATGGACAGAGTCAGACAACCAATATCCATTTTTCCTCAGAAATCTTTTTATTAATGAATCTAGAACAAAAGCTGCTGTCAAAAGGGATAATTAGCAGGGCATTATAAACTGTTGCATGATAACTATAGGAATCAATCAGAGGAGGTCAGACAAGACTAGGAAGAGAGATTAGATAATCAATTCACAAATAAACAATGGAAAGACATATGTATGGCTCTCAAATATGCAACAAGACCTAGAAGATTTAGAATTTTTGCCTGGAAGCGTGTGAGAGATACTTATACCCCAAGCGGACTCCAAAAAATTTTTCTCAAGAAGATGTCAAATGTTGGAGGTGTATTGCGGAAGAAAGAGGTACCTGGGAGTATATGTTCTCGGAGTGTAATGAGTTGGCATACTTTAAAAATTCCCTGGGAAGTACCCTCTCTAAAGTACTGGGCAGGCAAATGAGTGTAACTAAGGAAATATGTTTTTTGAGCTAGGATACAGGATCTGAATTGCCTAGACGTAAGGCCTTGTTACACATAATTCTGGTCGCTGCCCCAAAAAGCAATAACTAGAAAATGGAAATCAAAATCAAAACCAACCATACTTGAAGTAGTGAATATTGTAACATTGATTAAAGAAGAGAAAGTGAGATCTTTAGAAAAGGGTAGGAGTAAATTCCATAAAAAATGGAAATTGTGTGGATGATACAAGCAAAAAAATGTTTTGGAGGAGGAATGAAGTTTAAGAGGAGACAGGAATTGAACAATGTATGTAATGCTGCTTTGATTATATGGCATAAAACAATATATGTGATGTACAATGTTTGTAAATGTGAACTTGTTAATATGATTTGGTTACTTTTATATTAATGTAAATTTACCTATGTCTCACATGATAATTCAATAAAGGTGTTTTATAAAAAAAAGTATCGAAAAGTTCAGCATTATACCAATATATATAAAATACAAAAAAGGATGCACCATGAGTTATATAAAACTAAAGCAAATAAAAATAATTAAAAATACAAACTGAGCTTAACACCATGCAACAATTTAAAATATAATTTTCAAAATACTAACTATATTGCAGGTTTAGTTTTAAATGTTGGTAATGACTTATGACCATTTATATATTTCACACGGATACATTTAAAAGCATTCCAAACTATACAGGATAAATTCATCCAATTTGTTGCTGTGTAAAATTCTACATGCATGAAAAGTGTGATATATATTAAGCACTGTTCATTACTGAAAGTTAAAATATTTGGAAGTTTAAGTAAGATTGCAAATTTCCTCTTTGTTTAACATTTGGCAAACAATATCGATTTTGAAATGTTTTAAATAAGATTGCAGTTATACTTAACAAATGTACAAAACAAGTACTTTATTGTATGTGAGTTTTGTGTTACTATGTACCCATGAATCATCAGATGGGGCATCTCTCCTATTCTAGCATCGCACCTCATATCGCAGAGTGGAAAAATCTTACATTTAATTGTTGTTATACATCAGACAACTGCAGAAAGGATTCATTCTAATCAGAAAAGGTAGTGAGATGTTTAAGTGTGTGCTGTCTGACTTAAATTTTTAGTAGTAGATTTTGATGCTTACACAAGGAATGACAGAGATAATATCTTTCCATATTTTAACTTGTTTTCTTATCACAGTTATATGGGAATCTTCAAAAAACACAGAAATATGTTCCCTTCCATTCTTGTGAAACTTTTTCTTTTGCACTATGTTCCTCAGTTCATTCTAATAAACCCTTTCAACTTGCCACTGCTGATATATAAATCCTGGTTCTCACCCACAACCCCAGGGGTGGCTGCATGTCTTTTAAGGATCTTCTTCTTGCTTGTTATTATACTCTTAATAGCACAACTGCCAACATTAAAATGTAGCCCCATATCTGAGGATCTGTCTTCTTCTTATCCATCATTAACTGCACATTGGCTGTTTTGTTCCATCTCAATTTCACCCCTTAATAATAGGGGGTTGAATTTCTCTCTTTGTTCCCTTGTTCTGCAGTTTCATTAATGTCAACCTCACAGTGATTTCAAAGTTGAGTTATTGCTTAACAAGAAGATTTTTTTTACCAGCTTGAGCTGGCAGGTAACATTACCTAGAGCTTGAATGAGATTATTAATATCAAGCCAGAATTAAAAAAGTAAGAGGCGGCAGTAACAAAATTTTACTTTCCCGTGTAGTGAATGTACAGTGGTGTCATGGTTATCACACTGACTTTGTAAGTAGACTGTCTTGTGTGCAATTCCACCCTATAACTTGATACATGATTCTTAGAGAAGCATTCATTTAGTGTATTAAATTATAGCAATGGAGATCTTATGAGCTGAAATGACTGTTGAATTGTAAGTGATCATATGATTTGTTAAAAACTTTATTTAAACTTGCTTTTTAGCAATTCAATACTTGTATTAGTTTGACGATATCAACAGAAATTCTAACTAATAAACCGAGTTCCATTGTACAACCCACTGGAATAGACTGTTTGGTTATTTTATGGCAAAGTAACTGTAGTCATCAGGATGATAGAGTGTGTGTGATAACTTTCAACTATACAGAATTTTACAAAATATCCACACGTGTGCACACACACACACACACACACACACACACACACACACACACTACTTTACGGACTGTTTAGTTAAAATCCTACCCTCAGCACTGACTGAATATAATTATTTGTTACAGGCATGCTAAAAGCACAACTGGGAGTTTCAAGTAAATAGGTTTGCAAGTATTTGTTTACAGCAACTGAACATTGCTTAAATTAGACACTTTGTAAAAAGATGCATATTTATCATATTTCATTCCTTAATTTATACATCATGACAATTTATTTTTCTATTTCTTTTTTATAGTGCCGTCCCCCAGCCATTTCTGGAAGAGAGGGATAAATACCTCTTTTTGTTTAAAGTTGCTAAGTGTTTTGTGGACACCAGAAATGTGCAGTCTTTTAAATCCACCAGTAGCCATCATCTGTATTTCTTAGCCCCAATACATTAGGTGTCTGGTTAGTGGTGAGCAGGTCTGGAATTCAATGCAGATTTTGAGGTGCTGAAATTAATTAAGTGAATAAGTAGGGCATAATATACATAGCAGAGGCAGCTTTGCTATATCCTTAAATGTCACAGTCTAAGACAGACATCAGTGAATTACAAAGCTGTGTGGCGGATTTATTGTGCCACTGCTTTATTTTTCATCAGTCTCTTTGTTTCTTATCCATATCAGGGCTGTACAGGAGCTAACCAATTCTGGCACTCACTACACATAACACCAGTTCTGGCACTCACTAGATATAAGGTAGAAAAAAATAACTCTGGACAGGGCATCAGTCTGTTTCAGGATGCACACAGACACACACACAGCCCTTATACCTTCAGACAGATTAGAGGATTGCCCATTTATAACTGTTACGCATTTTGAGATATGGAAGAAAACTCCATATCTCTCAACGTTTACCTTCAAACAAAGTAAAAAGAAATAATTAGAAAAAAGGCTGCAGATAAGAGACACATTTAAAATGTTGCTACTATGGATTATATCAACAGGAACTATCAATATTCTAATGCTCTTTTAATGTTGTCTCCATCATTTCACTGCATTGTTACATTTTTATGTGGCTACTTTCCATCATTTTTAAAGATGTATTGGTAACCGCAAGGATATTGTACCAATCACTTTATGACTCGTTTCAAGATCCTCTGAGTATGATTTCATCTACTTCTTGAAAAAAATGGATCAACTTTTTGAATCCTGCTTTGGAAACCATTTAGTGTACTGTAAGCTATTTGACTTTGATAACTGCTTTCATGAAATATGCTTGCACCAAAAACCACACAAAGGGTATCACAAATAAATAATTATCCCGCGGTGGCGCTGCTGCGGTAGCGTTGTCGCCTCACAGTAAGACACTGCCCGGTTCGATTCTCAGCTGCAGCGTCTTCTGCGTGGAGACATGCGTGAATGGGCGTACTTTCGTTGAAGGTTGTGCGTCAGGCTTGGCAAGCCGGTACGTAAAAAAAAAAAATCCACTGCCAATCTTTAACGGACCGGAGTTCCGCTGTGGCGACCCCTAACCGGGAAAAGCCGAAAGACACAAGCAAGCTGTCTTAGTTGTCCCAAAAGGCGTATTTGCTGTAGTAGTCTATGTGATATAGAAAAATGTATGAATACAAGCCCTAAATCTATTTTTCCATTATCAGGCCCAGCCTCATCTCTGCAATGTCACTGCAGACCTAGTAGCGGTTTACAAATGATAGTCACATTTTCAAAAGCCCTCCGTTTAACATCAATAGTTTCAGTATTACAAACTGCCTGGTAGTATATTATATTGCATTCCCTCTTAGGGAAATTAAGATATGAGTACTTGTCATATTACTATAATCAAGGCTAGTGAAGACATACATCACAATTATGAGACCATTACCAATCGTACTTAGAACGTACCAGTGGACTATGAAGGCAATCACTAGAGTCATTCTGATTTCAACACAATACAGGTCCAGCAACATACCAATATGCATTTCCTGTTGGCCAAACAGCGAACATGTTGGCAGTGACTTTGAAGGCAATCACAAAAGTAACTCTGATTTCAACACTGAACACATAATGAAGAAAAGTTAATAAAGTGGAACAGATTCTGTATTATCATCCCTATAAGTCAATAAAACATAATTCCATGACTAACATTAGTTGCAATGCAATACTGCAATTTTAATTTGTGTGCTCACATATTAAATTATTGTCCCAAATATTGCCACATGAATATTTAATTACTCTTAGATGTATTGCAGCTCATGTTTTTATTTGTCATGACAACGAGCTGTGCTGCAACTGAAATAACATACACATTTTCCACCCATAAAGCTGAACAAAAGTCAGACCCCACTGAACACAAGACATTGCATCACAGTTGGACAGCCTTGAGTAAACTCAATGTATCAAATTATGAAATTTTTTTCTGAAAACAAAAATCAGCCCACATCCTTAAAAAATGATAACAAATCAACCCCATTCCTGCTGAGCAAAATATGCTCTATCAAAATGGGAAGCTTTTTCAAATGAGACCCATTTTGCAATTATTCTCCTGAAATTGTTTGCACATGTTTCTTCTCTGCAATGGATACTTAACTCCGAACCATCTTTGTTGCACTTCTGTGTTACAGCTCTTTTATTAGTTTTATTTCTGAACTAAATGCATTATGACACATATTTAAACAACAGCAGGAAACCTCACTTATGACTTTAATTATAAAATGGTGTTGCAAAACTACATCCACATTTCATTCTTGGCAGAGGGTATCATGTAGTTGACATAAATAACCCTGCTTGGACCAAATAGTTTTCTTTGGTTTTGTTAAATGCTTACTGTACATAAGGGATAAAATATAAGACTTAGGAAACAATTATTTAGAACTTGTAAATTATGGCAGCCAAGTTTGTAAATACATTTTTCTTGCGGTATTACATGCCAAAAATATTAATGACATACTTGTAAGAACGTGGAAGAAATTCTGGTTTTAAGAGAATGAAAAATCATCAATAAAATCCTTCTCGTGTTAATTATTTCATACCAAGTTTTGTGGTTTTATTTTCTCTTAAAACACAGCTGGTTCCAATGAACAAATGACAGATTTTACATAACTATGTATCCTCGTGTGCATAAATGCCTCCTAAATCTCAAGCAGTATTGTTATGCTTTATTAAGTAAAACTATTTAAAGAAGTCATGGGCACTGAACATGGAACTGGCAACAATGCCCTGTTGATATGTGCAATGTTTTTATAACCTGTTAGCTGCCTTCTCAGCTTGCCATGTTGTCAGCATGGTGTTGTTTAGTATTACTGTGCTGAGTAGTGACTTTAATTGCCATACATTGCACCAACAAAGACAGGTCTGAATGGAACCACATGGCACATTATTGCTGTATTATAATTGAAAGGGGTATGTGTATATGCTAATAACAATATCACTCTGCTTGCCAATAAAACATGCTTCATTTATTGCTATGGATCACAACTATAGCTCTTTCATGACCAGAGCCATAATAAATGCTGCTTCTTTATGCTTTACATACCTATCACACCCACAATCTATGCCAAAGAAATTAAATCATTATTGCAGAAGAAGGCGAGGATATATACGGTTGTCATTATTTTCTACTCAAGACTGCAGTTTATTTGTGGAAATGTAAGTCAATGATACCTTAAGGCAACACTGCTAAATCTCTATACCACAGAACCTGAATATGCTACAGCAGTGGGAAATCAGTATTTTATGGAAAATGCTAACATTTAAAATCTGGCATTTGTAGTGTCATTTGTAGTGCTCCTGTATGAATTAATGTTCTTGCATTTATCAACAATAGCTTTATCAAAACTGCAAAAGGAATTATATAACTGCTTTGGAACAAATTAAATAAAAACATTACCTATTTTTCTTGCCACAAGAAACAGTACTTTTATGAAGTAAATACTTTTCTTAATTCTGTATTGCTTAATTTTTATAAAACTATTTCTCCCTCTTTTTATAAAGTAGCAGTCACATTATGACACCATACCATGAAAATGATGAACTAGATATCTGTGCTAGGTGCCTTCATTGTAGTCTCTTAATTAGCATATTTGGGGTCGATTATAAGTGCTTATGTACCATTATCTCGTGGCACACTTCACTGCTACCACTCACTCACATTAGCAAGTGACCTAAACGACCCTGATTTCTGTGCACTGACACTAAGCTAACTATCCCTCCCAGAACCTTGACCCTAATCCTAAAAACAACTCCTGTTCACTCACTAACCCTAACTCTGAGTCAACGTCCAATAATTCCCTTACTCTAACTTTGAGCCAACTCTCAATCGCTCCCTAAACCTAAAATGCCCCTCCCTCCCTAAATGTAAAGCCCAGTCCCTGTTTCCCTTCCTCACTTACCAGTTCAGCAAGGAGACCTTGATGGCATCCTTTCCTTGCACCAGATGTGGTCCTGGACTCACTTTCAAGTTCTTTCAAGTTGTAGCAGCTACTCAGCCAGGTGGACTGTAAGGGTCCCCATATACACTAATATCTTTTTACGGGTCTATATTATAACCGCAAAAGCCCATTTCAGCAAATACATAGACACTGACACATATTGTGCGAACCGCGAATACACCAAACTCCCGAAACCACAAAATTCAAAATCTCGAATCGGCATAGTTGGCCCGTCTGCAGTATAGCTCTGTCAGGTAAGTGTGCGATAGTTACGGACCTTAGAGTTAGGGTGCGGGTTAAGGTAAGTGCAGATATAGTAATGTATGTAAGGTTTAGTGTAGGGTTAGAAGTAGGGTTTCGGTTATTGTATGTATGTAGTCTATTTATTTTGTTTGGGTGGGTAGTATGTAGTGAGCGGTGGGGTTGGCCAACTATGCCGGTCCAAGATTTTAAATTTCGCGGTTTAGGGCATTCGGTGTATTCACGGTTTGCGCAATATTTGTCAACGTTTCCGTATTCGCTGAAATGGGCTTTTGGGGTTATGATATAGACCCCTTTTTACATTATTTTAGAAATAAGATATTATTGTTATATATATAAAAGCATTGTGGTAGCTATATATTACATGCCTTTTGCTTTGTCTTAGAGGTAAACTTATGCAATACTTTACAACTAAAACACCTGTACATACTCTCCTGTAAAAATAATGGTCAAGGAAACTTTTAAATTAAGTAGAAGCACATTGATTTATGACAGGCATTTTACATGTAATCATTCCAAATTGCATGATCAGTTACAGAACAGTGGAAGGACAGAAGAAAGAAATCACTGAAGAAACATAGAGAATAAAGATAAATGCTTATCTTGTATAAGATAACATACGACTGTGTCCTCATGGTTAGAAAATACATATTGTGTGAAAAAATGCGTCTGCAAATCTTTTTAGTCTGTTTAAATCACATTTTAAATCAATGCAATTTTTTCACTGTTTTAGAGGAGATATATTAGATATTCTAATGTGTTGCATTACAGTTTTAAAAACTAAATCACAATTTCCATCTAGCAGAGACTGAACACAGCAAATTGTGCTCTGACTATCCTTCTGCATTTTTTTTATTTTCAAAGGTTTTTTTTTTATACCATTGAATTGGTTATACATAAAGATACGTGAATGAAAACATTTTACTTAGGTATTTAATTTGCCTATATAGTGTCAGGGTCACACTTCTGGACCTTCTAGCTGAACCCGCTTTCATTGTAAGCCTGACAATTTGATATGGGGTCACAGAGTTGCTAATTGTTCTGAAGTCATTATTTTTTCACACTTTGCTTCTCCTATATGTCAGTCATCCATCTCTTCCTGGGCAGTTAGCCTATTTGTTCCCCGTCTCTTGGATGCGTTAACCAGGAGGGGCTGTCATTTAGACTGACATCCCTGGTGGTTTGAATTTTTTGCGGTTTTGCCTTCAGCCTTAGCTGGGAACACCCAATGATGCACCAGTGAGAAGTATGCAATGGGCTATCTGCAGAGGATGTCTTCTCACTTCTACAAAGGGAATTCCCTCCGTGTGACTCTGCCACTCCCCTCACAGCATGTGCAGTGGTCTCTCTGCTATCTGCTAGGGAGATCACACTGCCCAGTGTACTTCTGAGTACACACATGCCTCCTACCCCATGACAGAGGTAATCGGGCCATGACAGTTCACTTCTCCTCCACTTGGCTCCTCCAGTGCTGAGGTTGCTAATCAAAGCCAGGTTGTTTGGGTCAGAGTTAGGACTTCATTCGTCTGCACCTGGGTGACAGGCATTCCTGTAGACATTAATTTCTACAGATAAAAAGTAACTAATCGTACATGTGTCGAAATGCATGCTTAGGTTGTGGTTCTATTTTGTTTCACTTTATTTTAAATAAATTTGATTTTGATAATCCTGTTAACTGGTGTGTGTGTGTGTGTGTGTGTGTGTGTGTGTGTGTGTGTGTGTGTGTGTGTGTGTGTGTGTGTGTGTGTGTGTGTGTGCGCATGTGTGTGTGTGCGTGCGAAACACATTGGAACAGTGCCCATGGATGTTGTATATAAGTGGTCATGTGGTTTATACAACAGCAAAATGAAAATAGTTTGCACACATAGGGCCAGATTCCAAAAGAATGTTTACTACAGTGCAGTGCACCAATGGAAACCATTGGTAAACTAGTGGCAAACACATTTCCAAGAAATAGGAAAAGTAAAGACCAAGTAATAATGTATTTAGACAAGGTAATTGCAGACTCTGTGTATGCATGCTAGATTCTAAAACACAAGTGCTCCCAATGACAATAAAATATGACAGAGAAGTATGCCAAAACTTTTGCTAAAGCATTCAGCAGAGGCCATAGTTGCTAAAGTGATTTCAGACAAATTATACTGCAAACCTGTGGGTTCTGCAAGTTGCAGTAAATGCACTACAACAGGCAGAGCTGCAACAGGCTATATTAAAGGAGGATCTGCCATACATCCTAGGAGACAGCCAGCATGGAGCTGAGTCAGGCTCCTATTAAGCCAGCTCTATGACCATGAAAATCACTCATAGATACAGATTAGATAGACAGCTGATGAAGACTCTGTATAGGATTTGCAACCCCACATGTCCACATGCACTCTCCAGGGTAATTCGGTTCAGTAGGAATAAAGGTTTGCATGAGTCTGGGTATACTAGCCTCTAGAACATTTCAGAGGCATATGGATGATGCTGTAGGGGTGTCCCAGACAACTGCAAGTCGCATACTGGGACACTTATTTGCCACAAAGTTAAAAAATGCATCCACCTTCCAGCAACATCCATGGAGTGCTGGACTGCCATGGCAGGGGTCTATGCCATTGATATTTTCACCCATGTCCTCAGTATAACTACTTGCACCCACATACCAATAATAACCCTAGCATCAGATGATGCAGAACAGTATATAGGTTTATAAGTTCAAAGGTTTATACTAGGCTAAGGACCATCAAGGTCTTTAAAAGCCTAGCTGTACAACCCAACCCTGTTTTGTCCCAGTGGGGAGTAATTTACTTACTGTCGACCTCTGTTCATCAGAGACATGGAGGCCAGACTGGGGAGGGGGAATTTGCAATTTCCCATCAAATGATCAAGGCTTCTATTGAATAGGGTCTGATTCACGTAGGTGGGAATCCATTGAGACATATCTCTATCCTTCCTTTATGTTGCAGCCAAAGTTAAGGGCTTTGGATCTAGTGTTTCTAGTGCTATTTGCCTTGTGAATGTGCAAGAGATCCATGAGAAATGGCTCTGAGGATGCCTTATATGCTAGACATAGGTCATCTCTGGAGACTAAGTACAGAGATAGGACTTCAAGGCGATTTGTGCAGGACAGGGTACTAATAACCTGGATTTTCTTGGTGAGGAACCCCTGAGGTCATTCCAACTGCTACAAGTGCCTTGTTAGGTACACGCCAAAGGGGCATTTTACTTAATAATGAGTCTGATTAGGGCTGCATAGAGTGGTACTGTTACTTCATTGAACCTGGATGCCATACCCTTGCTTATGAGTTGAGCGAAATAGAATTTTTGGATACATATTGGTCGAACACCAGATTACTGTCTACTTATATTCCCAGATCCCTAACTATCATGTCAGGCTCTTAGGGGTGTTTTATCAATGAAGTAGTTAGCTTGGGTGGACAATTTCCCAAAGGACACTATAATGCATTTCTTTCCATTTAGTTTTAGTCTGTGACTTTTGCACCAGTCATTTGTTTGTATTAGACCCTCTTACAGGATGTTGGTGTTGGGGGGATCTATAATGGCTCCCAATTTACAGTCATTTGTGAACTTGCTGAGCCAGAGGCCTTTGATATTAGCCTTTATTTCCAAGAAGTAAATGCCAAACAGGAGTGGGCTCAACACCGAGGCCTGGGTTACTCTGCTGGTGACCAGTCTATTGGTGGAGGTGGTCTCACCAATGCTGACTTCTTGGGTCCTATCTATGAGCCAGCTAGCAATCCAGTGAGTTATGTAGGGATTTACGCCAAGTTCTGAGAGTTTGTCAACAATACCTGAGTGGGATATTGTACTGAATACCTTGGCCAGGTCAAAGTAAGCAGTATGCACTGTTTTCCCCTCATTCATAGTCATGGTGACCCTCTCAAACTACCAAGTTAAGTAGACAAGAGCTTGCCTTGACAAACCCAAACTGGGATAGATCCAGTGTCTTTAGGATGTCATTGTCCATGTTGACCATTTTCATGATAATTCATTCCATGGTTTTGCATATTAGACTTGTCAGACTGATGGATTGTTAGTTCCCAATGTCAGTTGATGGTCCACCCTTATGAACAGGGATGACCATTGCAGTCCTCTGTTCACCTGACACATAACCTGTTTTCAGGCTATAGTGGAAGAATGCCTAAAGTGTTCAAGCTAGATCATGTTTTGGCTATTTAGGAGGTAACTGGCGATATTGTTGGGGACCACTGAAACAGTATTTTTGGTCTCAGCAAGTGCCTCCATGACATTCTCCCTGTAGATAGTTGGGTAGGTATGCTAGAAAGGATTTCACTGGGGGGAGTGGGGGGTGAAGATAGAGCTATATTTATCAGCCAGTAGACTTGCTATGTCACCCTGGTCAGTGAAGGTTGCGCCATTTACCACCACTGCTGAGTACTACCTTTAAGGTTCCTGACATAGCTGAAGAAGGCCTTGTGATTGTCCTTAGCCTTGGAGGCTATCCTGACCTCATCATTGGCCTTGTGGACTTTTAAGACCTTTTAGTTTCTTCTTTAGTTAAGTCTGAGAGATCTTTTCTCTATAAGAGTTACTGCTCTTCCTGATTTTGGCCATGACTTTTTTTTTTTATTTTGTTTTATAGCCTGTTAAGGTAAGGATCCCACCAGTGTGGATTGTTTTTGGTGTTAGATCTGGGTTTACTTCTGGCAGTTATGGCAGCCTCAATGTAGACATTTACATGTTTGTACAGTGTTTCTATAAATAATTCTGCATAGGTAGATGTGTTCTTGGAGTTTGGGGAGCCATGAATTTTGACAAGCTGTCACTTAATAGGATGTAGCCTATCTAGAATAGTTCCTAACTTTTACGGGTTTAGTTGGGTTTTCCTGATTGATTTTTATTTAGAGGGAGACAGCTTTCTGATCTGAATTCACCAGTGAGGATGTAGCATGGGGGAGGGGTGCAGCACTCTTCCATGTTAGTGTGTACTAGGTCCAATATGTTTGATTGGCAGGTTGGAGAGTGCACTATGTGGTCCAGGGTGTTTGTGTAGATAACGTCCAGGAAACATTGTGCTTGTGAGTTACATGCCGTGTATGTCTCCCAGTCTACAGAGGGGTAGTTAAAGTCTCCCATGAATAGGGTATTTGGTTGGATATTGAGCACGTCTAGTAGGTCCAGGTAACAGTTGTGAGCTTTGTGGGTCATAGACAGTGGCCTGCAGCTGGCCAGGACATGGTAAAGTATCTTGTATATGGAGACTTGGAAATAGATGAACTCCAGGGCATCATCCTGTTTAATTAACCTAAAGTTGTATTTGCAGATAATATAGATTGAGACATCTACACCTTTAGCCCCTGTCTGTGCTGCTGTTGGTTTAAATGGGTGGAAGGCATTGTAGCTTTCAACTGTCAGAGTAATTTCTGCAGCTTTAAACATGGTTTCAGTAACAGCACAGATGTCTGCATTCTCGAGAGTGAGAAGAGCTTATAAGACATGGAGTTTCTTGTTTAGGCTCCTAGCATTTGAGGTTGCTTTGATTTTATTTGCTATGTTGGTAGTTTTGTCATTTTGACATTGCCTAAAAAAGGCTCTAAGGGGATGGGTAAAGTTTTAGCCAATATCTGAAAACCCAGGGTGGGGAGGGGGCAGGGGTAGATCATCCTTGGAAAGGCAAAATTGTCTATTAACCACAACCTCCCATGCTGATAGATATTGGATTTCCCTGGAGTGACACCAGAAACTAAGCCAGTTATTATTAAGATCAATCATTTTTTGTTCATACTGTGGCATCATCTTTGGTGAAGGTAGAATGCTGCTCAATGGAAGACAAGAACCTGTCTGTGACACATATTCAGAGAGATTCATAATGTCTCTTTTCATATAGTTGATTGAGGTATACCTCAGGTCATTTGCATCCACATGGAGTATGATAGAATCATACTGGTACCTGTGATGCAGTGACTTGACTGCATCCATGATATTACAGATTCTAAAACAAACAGGCTCCATGGTTCCCCTCGAAGTATCACAAACCCAGTATATCAATATACAGGGTCCAAAAACAAATAATGAGGAAACCTCTGTGTGGAAGATCTAAGATTCCCTAGAGTTCAGGCACCTAATAAAAGCCATACTGTGAATATCCAAACTAATAACCGGTGGTAGAAATACTTTCTTTAAAACTTTCCAAAGTATAAATCCACTAATGAAAGTAGGGAAGCACAAGTTGGTTCAAGTTGAATCTTCTTTATTATAAACTCCGGGTTTAAATTTCAAATACTTGAGCACATAAACCTCACTGAACTTGAAGGAGACATCCCAAATACTTTAGAAAAAC
This sequence comes from Protopterus annectens, assembly GCF_019279795.1. Lineage (NCBI taxonomy): Eukaryota > Metazoa > Chordata > Ceratodontiformes > Protopteridae > Protopterus > Protopterus annectens. Next base: position 367,626,106 of record NC_056727.1, on the reverse strand, counting down.
AAGAATGTATGTGGCAACTAAGGCTGAATTCTTTTAGAAAGCTTGGACTAAACTATTATTGCTCTCCGAAAAGTGTACTACAACTAAGAAAGTTGCCCCATAGTTTACAAGCTAAACTTGTGAACTGTATTTATTTATTTATTTGCAATTATTGACAATTTTATTAACTATTAATTTTGTAAATGTAATTTTAAAATTTTAAAATTGAATATTATGATACTGTCTTTTTAATTATTAATTTTGTTTTAGCGGATATATTTGCATATAAGTATTTATCTTTTTATAATGACAGTTTTTTAAATATTTAAATGTTTATTCTAAATATATTATAAATGTTTATTCTAATTATATCTTCATTTTTTACTATTATTAGAATCAGAGCACATTCATAAGACACTTCCATCACATTTTTTATAACTAGGACATTTGATTACCATAGAACCGGGTTAGAGCAGTATGTGCATATTCCACAGATGTCATGACATTTTATTAATTTGTGTTTTTAACTTTTTAGTACAATCAGGAACAGCTTTAATAACTTCACTCATATTAGTGAGGGGTTGAATGCTACTTATTTTAGCTCTGATAAATTAACTTCTGAATATTTTAAACTGTAGATTAATGTTACATTTTTTTTTTTGGTTTAACAAACACCAGAGCTAGATTCCGTATAGCACATGCATGATTTTTTGTGACACTTTAGCCTTTTTAGGTTGTAACTTTTTAATGCACAGTGTTTGAGCTTAACTAGACACATATTGCATATCAGGGACAGATACACTACATGCTTATATTGGTTCCAATATTATAAAGTTCTTTCATTTTAAACAGGGTCCTGTTTATACATTTCTTTCTAGGGTTTGCAGGCCTGAGTAAATATCATTGCTATGAGCTTCAGCGATTATTATTTGCTAGATTTTTCATATATATTCTTTTATAGATTTCTGAGTTTATTTTATTTTAAAATTATTTAATAGATTTATCATTTGAGATAAATAGACGTATGTACATATATATATATTCTCAACAGTTTGGTATTTTTTTATTTAGGGTTTGTTTCTTGTACTACATTTTCTTAAATAGTATGTATTGTTTTTAGCCCAACAAAATGTAGTGTTATATATATTGTTATTTAACTTTTAATTTTTAGTTGCTTTTCCCACTTGACGCACAAACCTGAAAACGTTCTAAAAGACAAAAGCGATCTATGTTAAAAATTTTAAAAATGTTTTTGAATGCTGGTAGAAAAGATTTCTAAGGAGTTTTGAAGATTTATGTTAATTTTTTCTTTTTTGACACTAGAAGGAAATTTTTCAGGAAGTTTTAGCAATTGTTAATGTGTAATTTTTAGTTTAAGTAGTGTAAGTAGGGCAGCACTGTGTCGAATACCACACTGGTGTATGGGGGAAGAGGTATTTAGCAAGTAAACATGCTAATTGTCTTTTACAACACAGCTACCCTAGTAAATCACTCCCATGCTTTTAAACAGGTATATAAATAGAATGTCAAATTTCTACACTTTATGCTGTTTTTTTCACCTACTATTTGGATTGCTTGTTTGTGTGCTTTTAATAAAGAAGATTTGACTTGAACCAGCTTGTGCTTCCCAACTTTCATTAGTGCATTTATACATTGGAAAGTTTTAAAGAAAGGACTTCTACCATCTGTTATTAGGTTGGGTATTCACAGTATGGTTTCAATTAGGTGCCTGATCTTCCACACAGAGATATTACAGATTCTAGCTCCAAATAGTCAACTAACCATTATCTTCTCCTTGTCTAGCCTAGTGAGAGGAGTATCTGTATGCAATAGAATCTCCTATGACAAGAGTATTAGGTAAAGGATTTTCTTGCTTTATGGGCTTTGTTCTTGGGGGATCACTGGGTATAGGCGTATTTGTGGTGTTAGGTGCTGCTTTTGGTGTGTGCTTTAGTGATTGCTGAATGTAGCTGTTGCAGTTTGACAGCTTAGGAGGTTGTTGAGGTTTGGAGAGGTTTCTTTTAAGTGCCTCAACATAAGAAGGTCTATGTGTGTGGTGAGTGGTATGTGTGAAGGATATAGCATGCTCTGGACAACCCTGTTTGTAAGCGAGATTCTTGCCTCCAAGGAAGGCATATATGTACATCTCTTAAATAATACCGTGTTAGTTTCTTTAAGGATTAAAAGGCTGAGTACATGAGATACTTGCTACATTGTCTCAGGATGCCAAATCTACAAAGCTGGTGACAAAGACATTAGGAAATTGTAAATCCATGTTGATAGGACCTGTAATAGGGTTGGTCAATTATGGTTTAGGGTCTTGGTTTTAAAGGGGTCACCTGAGTGGTGTCTAGGGTAAAGGCTAGATGCTAGAAAGTGCTGTGATCTGAGTGCTGTTTGACTCTCTAACTAGCTGCCCTAAGCTTAGCTCCATGCAAAACCTTTCTGTGACCCAAGTACTAGCTTTATAGGTTTGATACTATATAGGGTACTAATAACCACCACTGAGTGGTAAATAGCGCCATGAAATTGCGCCTAATTTATAGCAGACAGTTAAAAGCTGAAAACTAACTCCTGTGCCTTCTAGCCAATAAACAACTACATTTGGGCACCTGCAGTGCCTCCCAACTCAGAGAGACCAGGTAAACATCTTCTTCCACAAGATGTATGATCCTGGAACTTGTTAATGTAAAAGCACAACAAAAGTAGCTCTTGTGTGCAGATTAAAACCCAGCTAAGTCCCTGACAAGCCCTCTGTTCAATGAAACAATCTCACATTAAGCTTCCCTGTATGTTTCCCAACTTGGACAGACCAGGCTACCTTTCTAATATCGCTAGAATTGCAGTCCCAGTCTTCTTAATGTAAAAATACACTTTAGTTAACTAAAAGTGAAAAGGTACCGACTAGCTACAACAAGTAATTGTCACTATGAACCCTACAAACCTATGAACCCTATGAACTTTAAGCCCCCTTTTGTGTACCCCAAGTTCCCAACTTGGGTAGTCCAGGCTACCTTTCTACTTCTGCTAGAATTACAGTCCCAGCCTTTTTAATATAAAAACACATTTTAGTTAGCCAAAAGTGAAAAGGTATCAGAAATATATCAAATAACTAGCTACAACAAGTAATTCTCACTTTAAACCTCCCTGTGCATTTTTCAACTCGGACAGAGTAGGCTACATTTCTATTCCCACTAAAATTGCAGTTCCAGTCTTCTTAATATAAAAACACACTTAGCCACAATTGAAATGGTACCAGAAATAGGGTTGCCACCTTCCTTCATGGCGAAAACCGGAGTAAAGCCACACCCCTCACGTCACCAGTAACCCCGCCCTCCCCACCCCTCTCCCGCCCACATTCCGCCCATTTTGTGATGTCGTGATGACGTCACTCTGTGGGGAATGCCCTTTTTTTCCATTCCTGCTGCTTGCTTTCCGCTGATTTACTATGCTTTTCTGTAAAAAAATCATAGTAAATCAGCCGATTTACAAACTCCGATAGTCTGTTTCCCTTTTGAAACAGAATACCAGAGATATACAGTGTTTTCCGGACTACTGGAGAATCAGTTTGATTTCTGAATAGTCCGGAAAAAAAATGGAGGGGTGGCAACCCTAACCAGAAACAAGTCTAACAACTAGCTGCAAGTAACCTGAATAGAACACACACACACTTTAAGGCAATTTGAAGTACACTAACAGTCTAAGGGGAAGGCCTTCCCAGTTTCTTAGAATCAGAGGAGATAAGACTGGGAGGGGCTTTTAGGGTCAGGTATACAGATGATGAGAATGGGAGGAGTTTCCAGGACATGATATACAGTAGGGGCAGATGCCTATAGGTATAAAAGCACAATAGGAATAGGGAGAGTGGGAAGAAAACAAATTCAGAAAAACTCTTAGGCCCAGCACAGAAACCAAAGAGCAATGCAGACTATAAAAATGCCTTAAATTAATAGCTTTAACTTCAGATAAATAACAAACACAACACACAAAAATTGATTTAAATGATAAGATAAGTGTAACACTAAATGTAGTTTAAATGTACTTCCCTGGATGCAAAATGTAGTCCAAATTCTTTGTTATCAAGCTTCCAAATGTCCAGGAGTCCCAAGATTAAGATGGCAGACTGTTTGTGCAATGTAAAATACCAGGGAGAGAGGCTTGGTTAATTACTACAGGCTCTAGTTATAACTAACTACAACAAAATCAGAAATATACAGAGGCCCAGCACAGAAACCATAAAATAATGCATACTTTGAGTATGCATACATCGAGCCCCCATTGCAGGGAGCTTGGATGAAGGAGTGTTTTTACAGTTAAATTCTGAATTGGAATAAGTGTTGATTTCCCTTATGTCGACAGGGAGAGCTTGCCTGACAGGAGAAAGCATATACACTGCTGTGGAGTTTGGTTCTAGGGGTAATAAAAGTTGGTGTGGCTTCTGAGCAGTGTCTCAGGTTGTATGAGGAGGTTCTTTCATGAAGTTTAGCTGCAAGGGGAGCATACAGTAGTACTCGTGTGTCTTTCCATTTATTACACACACACACACACACACACACACACACACACACACACACACACACACACACACACACACACACACACACACAATTTTATGACATATAGTGACCTTATCGATACACTGCTAAGTATCCCATGACTGATGCAGCTGTATATGTTATATTGTTGCAACCACCTGTGTTATACTTTTGCCTTACATGTTTCAGACCAGGACAGTCCTGGCCTTTATGACTTGAATGTCCCTTATCAAACATGTGGCTTTGTTGGCACACCTTACTCTAGTGTTACTATTGCAGCTGCTGTATGCTGTATAGCCTCATATCCTACAGAGTAACACATTCCTATGACATGGACTTACCATCGGAGGTGTATCAGTGCATGCATTAATGGCAGACAACACTGTAATGTAGTATGAAGAAAATAAATGCTGTAGCCAAGAGGTGGTACCATGAAGAGTTTAACATATTGTTGGTGAATATCAACTAGGAATAGTAAGTCAAATAGAGTCATTTCTAACAGCAAAATAAGTAAGCACTAGGCTACCTGCCTCTGTCAGTTATTTTAAGTTTAATCAATTTCCACTTCAAAGGTGAAAATAACCCCTGTATCTTGTATATGTAAGGTAAACACCTTAACCATTATACCATCCCCCAAATGCCTAAGTATATACTAGGGGATCAGTTTGCAGACTATTACATGTCAAGCGAATAACCAGACATTAACTAAGGGTGAGAATCAAATGATCTACCTTGTGTCTATGAGGTAATTACTATAGCCAACCCCAACAAAATAAAGATAGACGGTTGTATGTAAGCATCCTTTATAAAAATGTATGGTTAAGTATTACTTAGAATGATAATCAGCAGAAAACACCCAGTCTGGCACATTGGTCTCAATAAAGGCTGAATTGTCACACCAAGATAACAAAAATAAAATAAATTTAATTAATACAACTTGTATACACCACAATCAGGTGTATACAAGTTGTATTCATTAAATTTATTTTATTTTTGTTATCTTGGTGTGACAAATCAGCCCTTATTAAGACCAGTGTGCCGGACTGGGTGTTTTCTGCAGATTATTAGTCATTTGGGTTACTGCACTCAGTTCTTTTCCACCTTCTTGGTTTATTATTTAGAATGATCATTCGTAACCTTTTGTTGATAAGTTTGTAGGTTAGTACTAGACTAGCTGTCCTTCTGGGCCATTTTAAGCCTAGCTAACTTCCTTCAAAGGTGAGAATTAAACCCAGTACCTTGTGTCTGTAAGGTAAACAGCATAACTGTTATGCCAAACTCCAACCATAAATACTATTACAACCCTAGCCAATAACCACAGCTCAGAATCAAATCCTGTACCTCATATCTGTTAGGTGCAGAACTTAACCATTATGCCAAACACTCCCTCTTTCCCCTACATCCATACCAATGTCAATATAGTACAAAAGAGAGAGCCAAAGCTTATATGTATGCCATGATAGAACATATAGACAGTCTATTATGTCATTCATACAATAAGATGTAGACTGTGACATCCGACATGTCATACATGACTTTATCTGTACAGTAGGTAGTGGTCAGTACAGAGGTCATCATTGCCACAGGGTCAGGGTGACACAACAGGACACACTGGGGTAAGTCTCAGTGTTACACTAAGGCAGAAAAGGCTGCATATATACGAGTAACATGTGAACCTGAATGTCAGTTATGAGCAGAACACATCACATCATCACATTAGGAACAAATGTTTCTTAAATGTAATGTTTCAACATCACATTAGATACAGACCAAGACACATGATACCACTGAAGTCAACACAGAAAGCTATGGGACCATCATATAATATGCTGCAGTGTCACTCAACATCGGCAAACTATATTTCTTAAGTACAAACCTGCTGACAATCCTATGAGACATCAGTATCCACAAATTGTCATACATATTAACAAGTAGACCTGCAAACCTGATAGATATGGTCGGGATCCGTCAGTATCCTTAGTGGACTGATGAAGGTAGAATATGTGTCAATACACCTGGACATGGTAGGAAGTCATCCTGTGACCTTTATCTCAAAACATATGCATTTACTGACAATCTGTTATTCTAATTTTTGAGAATTATGACATAAAATGGTATACACAGGACATTATGACAGTATCTAACCATGAAGCAGTCCTATTGGTTGTGAGTGTAGACGCACAAGCAGTTCACCTACTGAAAGCTTACACTTTGGAGTGCACAGTCAGGCAAGTTTATCAACAGTATGAGCACCTCAGCACACACAGCTGTTAAGAACTATTTGTGCTACAAGTATAAAGCAAAACCAAAAAAAAAACACTTTTCAGGGTAAATGTTTCACTGCAATAAAATGTAAATGCCAACAGTCCCAAAAAAACAAGGCAGTGATACAACCATGCAGTACACGTATTCCACGAGCCATAAAATGTTTATTGTAGCAATAAAAACTGGTAAGCGCTTTCGCTGTGAGCTTCTTCAGACCAATACAAATACCAACTCCCATTCAAAATGTACTTTTATACACTTCTTCACCCAATCAAATTCATACCCTAATTATGACATTTATACAATTTAAAAAGATAGGGCATTGAACTAGCATAAACTTGTGAAACCAATATTAAATTCAACCCTTGTATAAAATATAGAATATAAAATAATACAATTGAGAGCATAAATTATGTGCATCTAGTGAAGGAATAAACATGCATGTATTATATCTTTAACAAATCCTATATAAATGCACAGCTATTGGCAAACTATAAAGTAATGTTACTATACTGAAATTATTTATTAGTTAGTCTCCTAGATTTTAACTATTGTTTTAATGAAGCCCTTTCATTGAGGCCCTTGCCTCTATCAGCCCTAAGTCTTAAAATCCATTTAACCTCCCTGCTTTCTGTATAATTCCTGATGTCACCTCCCTGTATATGGGGTTGTGTGATGTCTATTACCATAAATATAAACATGTGATCATTCCCTAGGGACAAAACATATTTGGATAGGGTATTATTATATGTTCCTATTCTAATACTGTACATGTGCTCTCTAATTCTATCTCTGAGAGCTCTGTCAGTCTTTCCGATATAGAATGACCGACATACATTACAGCTCACCAGATATACCACATATTGTGTCCTACAATCAGCAGGATGTGTAAAGACAAATCTCTGATCTGTATCTGGATGTACAAACTCCCCAGTGTTGTCAAAATATCCACAAAAATTACAATGTCCACATGCACATATACACTGATCCACTGAGTTTTGTTGGTTCACGTGGTCAACTTAGGGCTGATAGAGGCAAGGGTCTCAATAAAAGGCCTTCATTAAAACCATTGTTAAAATCTAGAAGACTAATATATAATTTCAGTATAGTAGCATTACTTTATAGTTTGCCAATAGCTATGCATTTATATAGGGTTTGTTAAAGATATAATACATGCATGTTTATTCTTTCACTAGATGCATGTAATTTATGCTCTCATTTTATTATTTTATACAAGGGTTGAATTTAAAATTAGTTTCATAAGTTTATGCTAGTTCAATGCCCTGTCTTTTTAAATTGTATAAATGTCGTAATTAGGGTATGAATTTGATTGGGTGAAGAAGTGTATAAAAGTGTTTTTTGAATGGGAGTTGGTATTTGTATTGGTCTGAAGAAGTTCACAGTGAAAGTGCATACCAGTTTTTATTGCTACAATAAATGTTTTATGGCTCGTGGAATATGTGTACTGTACGGTTGTATCACTGCCTTGTTGTTTGGAACTATTGACTATTTGTGCTATGCATAATCAATGAGCTGCAACAGCATAGAATGTTTTGGAATCACTTGCGAGGAAGTCCACAAGTTCTAGAATCTCAGTGCCTTAGCCAATAGCTCAGCATAACTGCACAGTGCTTAACGCAAATGCCCAACACTTGTCAGTGTATAAGTACATGTGCAGCAGATGCTCAAAAGCCACCAATGGGTTAAAGACTGACTCATTGCATACATTTTAAACCATGATACTGCTACACTATCACAGCATTCCTTTGATACCTGAGAACTGAGTGGTACCTCACTGAGCATTTTCTGAAGTTATTCCACAACTTCTTATCAATGATTTGAAAAAAGATGTCGATGGAGAGGATGCTACAGCACATCCAAGTGCCCAGCTGGATCGATGAGGAGACAATGCAGCTGCTGACCATGGAAGTCCAACATGAGGCAAGGATATGGACACACCAGAGAAACTTCCTCGAGATCAACATTTGGAACCAGATTGCCAGAGAAAAAAAATGGACCGGAATCTTTGGGACTGCCATGCAGGTCTGCCACTATTATAATGACCTCTATCATATGGACTGGTAGTGACTACTGGACTGGATAGTGATGTTCTCAGACAGCATTGAGATCCCTATAGTATTTGAAATATTCTATACCCTAACACCTTTCTTTAGCCTGTACTTTGCAGGTTTAAAAATATTATGTGTTAATTTAGTGTGCTTTCTCAGTATATCTCTTACAGTGAGGCGAAGGTAATGATGTCTACATACATAGCAAATTGTAGAGGAAACCTGCTTATATAATGCTCTGACTGTATGTGTAGTATCATTTTTTGTCTATGTTACCATCATTAACAGTGATGTACAGTAGAACAAGCTTCATTAATTTGTTAGCGGATGTATGAGTGCACATTCTGTAGTTATATGTAGTTGAGTAAAAGCTTAGTTTTAAGAATGCATTGTTTTCTCCACTTATCAATATTTGCATGTAATATGCTTTTATATATTGCTATATACTTAAAACTGTTATTAGGACATTCAAATGGCCATGACATAAATTAGCTCAACAGGTTAATCACAGAGCAGTAGTGAGGGAAGCTTTGTGACTGAGGGCTCAAACCCACATAAGTTTTTCATATTCTGTTGCATGTGCAATACATTTCTGAAGTAATTTATCCACTAAATATTGTAAGATGTACAGGTGTTCCTTTGTTACAATATGTAGACATGGATTTGTCTCATTGTGCATAAGTGCCTACTGTGAGTAGGCTGTTGATGACTACACATCTCTATGTTGTCCACAAGACTCCAACTGTAACCCATGTTGTTCAGTGTAATTTGAAAAATACTGTCAAGCTTCTGCTTTGCATGTCAGTTACACAAGTAACAGTATGACCACATTGCCACGTGTATTATTGCTTGCAGACATACATGAACTTAGTCATGTATTACAGATATATGTGGACTGCAGATAGGAAGGCATGTGAAATGCTTGGTTAAAGCAATTACACTTGTCTTACAGTACATGGTAAGATGGAATTGTGCTAGGTCAGCAGAGCAGCAAAGTTTGCTGTATAGATAAAGATATTCAATTACAATGTTGATTGTTATGTGTATGTGGGTTCATTTCCCACATCTGTCCTTTTTAATTATCATCTAATGATCCATCCATCCACAACCTCTTTTTCCATTTTTGCACATGGGATCATACCTCCCAACCATACCGAATAACTAATTTTTTACCGAGTTTTGGGGCCCAAATCTGGGGTGCCATGATTCCTGAGTGGCACCTCTCCATTTCTGAATTTTTCCCAGCTTTAGCTTTTATTTTATTTTTAATTTTTCCCTATTTTTTATTTTGAGCTGACATCATCACGTGCGCAATGACGTCAGCTCCGTCAGGGCTAGCAGCCTGTCAGAATTGAGCTCAAGGACTCCAAATGCACATTTCCGGCTGGCATTTGTTCCCAGTGATCTGTGAGTGTGAGCGGGTTATTCAAACATTTAGCTTGGATTCTGATCTGCGAATGCGAGCGGGAAAAATTTTAGCTTTGGAATCTGAGCTTGGATTCTGTTTTTAGCTTTGGATTCTACTAATCTGCGACTGCGAGTGGGTTATTTCGTTTTAGCTTTGGATTCTGCGAGTGGGTTTTTTTTTAGCTTTGGATTCTTTGGCTCTATCTGCACTTGCGAGCGACAGCATATGATTCTGGTAGGAAACCGAATATTATTCTGTAAAGTGTGTGTGTGTGTGTGTGTGTGTGTGTGTGTGTGTGTGTGTGTGTGTCAGGGGCGGCCTGTGCTATCGGACTGCTGGTCTGCAGCCCCCTCAACCTGAAAGTACAGATAAAATAAAAAATAAAACAAAAACTGCTGAGACAGTCTAGTGCATGGAGCATGTGCACGGCAGTCCTGATTGAGAATCATGGACAGGAGCGCTCCCACAAGTCTATGCAGTTTTAAACTGCATAGACTGCCTGGGAACTCGCTGGGGTCGGACTGCAACATCGGCAGTCAGGGGAAGGATCGGATTGGAGTTTGCTGCAGGGGAAGATCTCTACGGGCAGGGTAAGGATCTGGATTAGAGTAGAGTTTGCGACGGGCAGGGTCGGATTTGCACGGGATTTACGTACTGGATGTATGGTGGGTTTGCGGACAGGGATTTACTACAGGACCAGGTAAGTGGAGTGTGTGTGGTTTTGCATTTACTACAGGATCAGAGGTGTGTGTGTGTGTGTGAAAATGCCTCAGGTGGGATGTACTGGTGATTAGACTCATGGTGGTGTGGTAGGGAATACCTCAGGCTTGAACCCTGTACCTTGTATGCAGGTGTTAAAGACCTGAATTCCCTACCCACCACCATTTGTAAAAAAATTGCAGATTTTTGCCTCATATTTGATCTGATCTATTCCTCATAATATCTGTGGTTTTTAAATATTGCAATGCTTGAAATTTGATGGTGCAGTGGTAGCATTGATGCCTCACAGCTATAGGTTCTTGGGTTTGGTTCTTGGGTGGGGTGCCTTTGTGGGGGTCTGTATCTTCTCCTGTGTTTGTGTGGGTTTGCTTTTGTCTGCTCCCATGTTACAAAGACATGTCTGCATTATTTCTTCCTGGGCCTCTGCTGAGAATTGTTTTTTTTGTTCCAAGCCAAACTGTCCTGGTTAACAAATGTTAAATAAAATTGACAGGCATTTGAATTTCAGACTTCAGGTTTCTGAATGTTTAATTCCTTGCATATTTGATGGTGCAGTGGTAGTATTGTTTCCTCACAGCTATAGGTTTTCTGGTTTGATTCTTGGCTGGGGTGCCTTCTGTGTGGAGTCTGCATCTCCTCCCTGTGTTTGTGTGGATTTGCTCTGGTGCCCTGTCATTTTACAAAGACGTGTCTGCAGTATTAATCCCTGGGTCTCTGCTGAAAATTGTTTTTGTTTTGTCAGCAGTAAAATTGACAGGCATTTGAATTTCAGACTTCGTGTTCTTCAGAATACATAGTAACACAACCTTTTTTTTCTAGCAATTTTCTAAGTTTATAAGATGAATATTTGACATTTGGCCCTATTTTTGGGACTGTATTCCCCCATTACTGGCTTTGTCCAGGTTTTTTGTGCTAAGGTTGACAGCTATGGCAAGAACTGAATTCACTGAATATGTTTGAGGGCTGTATTACCTCATTACTGGGTTTGTCCAGATGTTTTGTACTAAGAGGTTGACAGCTATGGTGAGAACTGAATTCACTAAATGATAGCCATTTAAGTTTCAGTCTTCCTGTCTTTTACAAAGCAGCTGATGTGGCGTAGTGGTATGTTACTCTGACTTTTGCTCAGGGACCTTGGCAGTAAAATGTATGGTGGTAACACAACATTTTATTCTAGCAACTTTCCAAGATTATACAAGCAATGTTTAATGTGTCCCTGGTTTTGGGGCTTTTGACCCCCAAATACATTTTGGCTTTTTCCAGTTTTCTTCTGCTGTGAAGTTGAGATGCAGTTGAGTATTGAGTAGATTTTACAAGGAGCTGAGAGCTGCAGGGGAACAGAAGTTTAGTGTTTTGCCTTGTTGCTACTATAGTACAACAGGTTGTGTACTTGCTTTTGATGCAGAAGGCTGTGGGTTCTACTCCCACAAAGGGTGGATGCTGCCGTACTGAGAATGTTCTCCTTGGTGAAGATATTAACTATGAGTCTGTTATCAGTTTGCCATCCATTTCCTCTTGCAATATTATTACTAGCTTATCATTTTTAATGTAATATAGGCAATTTATTCCTGAGGGGCAACAGACACTTTATTTTTCGATGAAACCATGAAATATAAAGGTGATTGCTAGCAACTCTTCATTAGTTACAGATTTCTTTAATGTGGAATTATTTAGATGACTTTTACTTCAGAGATTGTGCATATTTACTGATAATGGACTGTAGAATTGTGCATATTTACTGATGAAGGTGGACTGTAGAATTGTGCATATTTACTGATAATGGTGGACTGTAGAATTGTGCATATTTACTAATAATGGTGGACTGTAGAATTGTGTATATTTACTAATAATGGTGGACTGTGGAAGTCTGAGTAGACTTTTATGATAAATGTTCTCAACTGGGCAGTTTTGCCATTATGGGTGCATACGTTTTGTTTCATTGCTTACTGGAAAAATGTTCAAAACAAATTTAAAACACCCTCTAACAACTGTACTGTATTGTACAAGGAATATAATTTTAGTACAATGAGGAAGGTGTATCAAAGAGCACATGTATGTTTCATATGCAAGGCCTATGATTTGAAAACAGCCCAAAATTAATCTTTATCTGCCACTGGCAAAATGTATTTTCTTTGAATGTGGGTTTCAATGCTGTTTCAATGAATGTGAGTTTCAAGGGCAGAGAAGTTTTAATACTAAGTTTTCATTGTGAGACTGCATTGCTTTGTTTAGCAGATGACTTAGTGTTTGTGCTGTAAAATACAAAATAAAACTTTCAAATGAAGTCCAACTCATCATAGAAGTAAAGCAGTATGCACATTAGTGTTTATGGTAAATGGAGTGAAATAGCCAAGTAATGGTTCATTGGAATGGCTGCAGAGGCTCCATTCAACCATGATTTTGTCAGGGGGGAAGGGCAGCAAACTCAGACAGGCCCAGCTGAACTATACCTCCCAACTGTCCAGATTTTCAAAGAATAAATAGATTTTTGCTTCTTATTTTTGGTTTGTTCTTCATAAAATTTGTAGTTTTCTGGCAAATCATTTAGGAATTAAGTCACTAAATAATGATACACTGAGTTTCAGACTTCATAACCTTCAGAAAAATGCATGTTAAAGTAAGAGCTGTTCTATCAACTGTCTCAATTTATACAAGAGCAATTTTTAGTACTGTTTATATGTGCCCCCAATATATTTGGCCTTGTTCAGATTTACTGCATTAACAGGTTGAGAGGTACATGCAAATAAATTGCTTTGTAGAATTAGGCATAGCCAACCTCTCAACTGTCCCGATTTTTGGCTCAAAATGTTGCTCTTCCCCTAATCCCTCCTCCACAAAATAGCAATTTTGGAAGAAAACATGGAGGGTTTACAATTAAGAAATAACTGTAATAATCAAAGTTATAGATTACTTAGTTGAAATGCATGTAGATTCTTTTATTTTGTCAGCTGCTCAAGGTAGCAGTACTAATATTAAAGTGTCCCTTCTTTGGCAGGTTCCCAGCTGTATTGTGTGTCTATTTTATATTTTTGCATCACATTTTTGGTCCATTTTTCATAAAATTGTGTGTTTTGGCAAATTAGTGACAAATCACTAAAGACTGAAATTAGAAAATGACAGACATTTGAGTTTCAGATTTTATACCCTTCAGAAAATTCATACTAATGCAAGACCTATTATATTATCTTTCTGAGTTTATTAGAGCAGTATTTAAAATTTGGCCTTATTTTTGGGCCTTTGTCCCACTTCTGTGTATGGCTTTGTCCAGATTTCTTGCTCTTGAGGTTGAGAGGTATAACAAATGTGTCAGGGCCATCACAGTCAGCCAGAGACATTTCAAATTGTAACATACTTGTTGCACCCCACTTCCCCATGTAGTGACTCTGGATGTGTCCAAGCAAGGCAAGGAGTAGTTGTGTCTACCTTGGATGGGGAGGACACACTGCATAAGTACTACAGTGGCTTTTCATCTGTCCTTGATTTTGCAGAATGGTCTGGTTTCTGTCATATTTTTGTACTGTTGATTTATGCTTATTACTCAGATTTATGCTTATTACTCAAAGTGCCTGTTGCTCTGTGTTTAAGTAGCAATGCTTTAATGACCATAAGGTAAGATTGCCTGAGATCGTAAGATGCAAGTAAGCTTTAATAAGCATACTGTTAAAGAATTGCCAACATTGAAAGCCTTTCTGTTGTTGCCATGCAGAGAATACTTGACTAGATAATGTATAAGCCTTGGGTATTAAAGGACAGGATTCCATTATTTGAAAAGCTCATTACACTTGTTGGAGACTTCCAGTCATCTCTACAGACTTTACCCGTAAACTAAACAGAATGCCAATCATGTGTGGTCCATAACCTGTACAGTAATCCTTTAAGCAATGTATCTTGAGCTTGTTTCTTGTTTGCTTTTCATTTTTTACTTTGATCATGTTTTCCCCATGAAACAAGTTGTCAGGCAGCAGGTCTTTTTTGGATAAGAAACATTTTTACAAGTGGGGGCATCACAGAGATTTCTACTTTCAGCATGTTACTTGGTACTTTAATAAAGCTGAATATATTATAATTAGAACTACAGTGCAAGGAGAAGTGGTTTGAGTTGATTGCTTCTGGTTTTTCTTATACTTGATTTTGACTGGCATTCAGTAATGTATTTAAAAAGTGATTTATTTTTTCATGCCTCACAACCTTTTGTTTCCATGTAGATATTAAGTAAGCTGTCATGCAGCCAATGCATTGAAATATTTTTATTCTTTTACACTTATTTTTGTCTTGATTGGACTTTCATAATGATGGTTATTTCATTTTAGCTTTGGATTCTGCGAGTGGGTTTTAGCTTTGGATTCTTTGGCTCTATCTGCACTTACGGCGACAGCATATGATTCTGGTAGGAAACCGAATATTATTCTGTAAAGTGTGTGTGTGTGTGTGTGTGTGTGTGTGTGTGTGTGTGTGTGTGTGTGTGTGTGTGTGTGTGTGTGTGTGTGTGTGTGTGTGTGTGTGTGTGTGTGTGTGTGTGTGTGTAATTTTACATTTATTATATTTATCAAAGGCGTACAATATATTAACATAAACGTGGTTGTCAGTTCAGAATCCCTTTTATTTTCATTTAAAAAAAAGTCAGTGTTTGGCTACCTACCTGTTTCACCTGCATTAATAACTGTGGCCGTGGAATTGATTACTTAATCCAAGTCGGGAGTCATTAGGAGAACTAGGAGTGCAAGGTAAATTTATTTTGGTTAAAGAAGATTTACATCCCTGTCTGCATCTGTTGACTATAGTCTTTGGATAAAATTCATATGATACGATACATTTGTGCTGCAGCTCAAAAGAACACGGTTTGTTCTTGCAATTTGAAATCACTCATTATTAGGTACATCCTAGCTAGATTGACAGCTGAGTCAAAAACAAAATATACGATTAGAAGAAGGAAAACAGTAGGTATATGCTTGTGTGTATATAAAATCTATAATGCATTTTCGATGCCTGAATTACAAGTTTGATACGATTGAATAACTCCGTAACTTTACTAGATCAGACATTTGGCTTGTTCAAAATGTTTTAAGTCTGGTGTTTTGATTAGAATGATTTTTAAATGCACAGAGTATTTGCATATGTACAAGAAAAGCAAATACCATTAATGTATGCGGAAGACCTTTAAAAAAATCAGCATCCTTAGTATATTAGTATATCCTTAGTCAGTATGGTCAAAGAAAGGCATGTAGACCAAGAAACATTAATTTTCCTTTTTCATTGTAGTTTTAAGACTTGTGAGAGGGGAAGACCCCAAAATCCCACCAGAAGAATGATTTTGGCTTTTTACCCTTTCACTTTCTTGTAATGCAATACTGAAATGTCTGTCCTTATGTATAATGCACCTCTCACTTTGTTTTTACATGCAGCAGGTGCAATTAAATAATTCCAGCTGTTCTGACTGGTAAATTTAAGGAAAATATTCAGCAGCTGGTATTCCATAATATAAAATAATGTTTATATATATATATATATATATATATATATATATATATATATATATATATATATATATAAATATCTGCGTGTATATTACATGACTATTTTGTTTTGTAGGAGGAAATATGTCAAAAAAGAGAAGCTTATTTTTTAAGGAAATATAAGGAACAGTCAGGTTTCAGAGTCTGACTGCCAACAATTTAAGACTAATAATGGCACACAGATATAGTCAGCAATAAAAGCGTGGACTGTCGGATTTCGCAGCCAGGACTTCCTATTTCATATGCACAGCTAAACAAAACAAGAGTGCGTGTATTATCAACAAAGCTGTTTCCCATTGTTTAAACTATGCACACATTAGTGTTTATGGTAAATGGGGTGAAATAGATAGGTAATGGGACATTGGAATGGCTGCAGAGGTGCCATATTTTGGTTGTCTGTTCTTCAGTTTGCTTTTGAAAGTTGGTATCCTACAATTCCATTGGAGTGGGTGGGGTTACATAATTATGTATGCAAATTTGATGTTAATCAGCGTACAGATTTGCACCTATTTTTCATGGGCCTCGTCCAGGTTTTTGATGTTTCCAGGTTGAGAGGTATGCATGGGATCAGGGTGTCACTTCAACAGTAACAGTCATCTAGAGCCAAGGCTCGCACCACCGGGTGGCTAGAGCCCTGCTGCATCTGTTCTTCCATACCACACATTCGCACACACACTCACACCTTTGACCAATTTAGAGAGTTCAATCTATCTACTACATGTATTTGGAATGCAGAGGAAACCCTTGAGAACACAGAGAGGATATGCAGACTCCACATTGAAGGCATTCCAGCCAAGAATCAAACCAGAGAACCTCTTACTATGGGGTGACAATGTTATCTGTTGCACCACTGTGCCTTTGTTATGTTGTATAGTTCTACACGGTAAGTGCAAAACACACATTGAAATATATATTATATATATATATATATATATATATATATATATATATATATATATGTGTGTGTGTGTGTGTGTGTGTATATACATTTTAGATGAGTGATGTATTGTGCGCTACAGCAATAAAATCAAAGGCATCCTTTTAAATCTACAGAATAAGTATTTTTATTCACTGTACTTCATTTTTAAACTGCATTACTGAATTGCTGCCTACTTTTAACTGTTTTTTAGCCATTTTAACTGTTTTGCTGTTTCACTGTTTCAACTGTTTGCGACTGTTTTTCCTACACTTTATTTTTTCTAGTACTTGCATATTTTGTATTTTATAGCATAGGCTAGATTCAGATTTGCTGAATCTAGACTGTTTGACATTTTAACATTATCTGAGCACTAAAACCAGCCATCTTACATTAAGAGGGCCCCCTCTGCACCCTTGTGGCAGAAGAGTGTAGCAAAGGACCCATCTGAGTTGGAGACTGCTAGAATAAGGTTCAGTATTGAGCATTTCAACTGGCCAGGTTGTTTGAAAATTGCTTAACTTGTTTTAATAAAGGGTTCTCACAACTGCTACGTAAGCCCCGTATTTGCATGGTTTTCTGACTGTTTTGACACACATCTCCACAGAGTTTGGCGACCAGCCACTGCTGTACTATCTTCATCTAAGCAATCTGAGGCACCTCTTTGCATGTAGCACACCTTTGTGCAGCTCCACACAGTGGATGTAACCACTGGTGGTTATAGACAGAAAAGCTAAAGTAGCTTTATTTTCCCTTAGAAGCTGTCCATGCTCCAACTGAGGAGTCCCTTAAATTGTGGTTAGCTACTCGGAGAGCACTTCAGCTGGGCCCTGTACAGCATTTGCCACTTTAACTGAATCTAATCCCTAATAGTCTCATACCCCTTGAGAGCCCCATTAGTACATACTCAGCATTAAGCCCCCAATTAAACCACATCCTTCCTCATTAAAGTAGGCACATTTACACCTAGTATTATGGATGGTCAGTTCTGCTCCGTTTCTCCTGCCAGCCTGATTGACATGGGTATCCTGAGGCAGTGTAACAATTGCCTCATGTACACTGACAACCCACTACTAATAATCCACTGAAGCTCAATTTTGAGAGATGCATATACATTTGGAATCCTTGTTCTGACACTGAACAGGTTGTCAGACTACATACTACACCTCCTGCACAAACCACGCTCTCAACATGTAATCCATCATATGAAGAGGTACTCACCAAAAACTTACCTAAACACCAGAGACCTCTGAAACACAAACATGCTACACCTAATACAGTAACTACATCACTCAATACACATAAAACCACAAAAAGTGTCTCACCAAACAAGCTCCTAAGGTAAAGCACATCTAAACCAAATTTTTTGGTCATAGGCGACTCCATAGTGAGACATGCAGACATCCTGCTCACCAGGCTGGACAAGCAGAAGGTCACAGTCATCTGTCTGCTGGGTGCCAGGATCAGCCAGATCACACCCGCACTCAAGTCTCTCCACAGCAACCGTTATGACTCTGTCATAGTTCATATTGGTGTGAATGCCTTGAGATGTACATCACTGGACTATATGAAGAGAGACATGACTGAGCTCTGTGAGTATGTGTCTCAGGTATGTATGTCCATAGCCTTGAGTGGCATACTACCTTCACCTAAGATGTTACCACAATATAAACAAAAATGATTGACTTCAACAATTGGCTTAGCTTTTGATGTCATTCTAAGGGGATCCAGTACCTGTCAGCCTGGGATGACATAGTAGATAGTCCATGCTGCTCTGCCAGAGATGGTCTTAATCTGTTACCTCGGGGATTTTGGTTTCTGGCTAAGGCCCTTGCCTCCCCAATAGTGTCTTTTTTAGGCAATGTCACAACAAAATTCCCAATGTAAAAATATCTTCAAAAAGCAACCTGAAGGTTATGCTGCTAAGTGGGGTACCACAGGGTTCAGTCCTGGGACCTCTCCTGTTTGGTATCTACTTCTCTGAAGTACAGGCTAACACAAAAGGCCTCTGGCTAATGAAGTTTGTAGATGACTGCAAACTGGGAGCCATAGTCAAGTCCCCAAAAGATGTGGACATCCTACAGAAGGGCCTCGCTGAGACAGATGCCTGGTGTCAGAGCCATAGGCCTCAAGCTCAGTGCCAAAAAGTGTAGTGTCATCCCCTTTGGTAAAAACTCTGGACCCATGAACTACCACATAGGCAGCAATCTACTTAACACCGAATGTGTGATAAGAGACCTTGGGACCCAGGTGGACAGTAGCCTCTCCTTTGATAGTCATATCACCACAGTAGTCAGGAAGTACTTCTACGTGGCACACCTCATCATAAAAGGGTTCTCATCCAGGAAAAAACAGGTCATTGTTCCCCTCTACTCGACACTCATTAAACCCATTATAGAGTACAACGCCCCTTTTGGAATGTACCTCACAAGACATCTGCAGCAGCTGGAAAGGCCACAGAAGTACCTCACAAAGAAGATTACTGACCGCAAACAAATGCCCTACACTGACCATCTCAAAAACTCCAGCTTTACTCCATAGCATATTGCCTACTCCGAGGTGATCTCTGCCTAACATATAAAGCTATATCAAACCCAGAACTGTTGGACATGCTACACCTAAAGAAATCCCAATCCCTCTGAGCTACACGCTCTAGGGGCCTAAACCTTGTCACCACAATAAACAGTACATTCTGGAGGGATAGATTCCTGTCTCAGAGACTTCCCATATTCTGGAACAGGCTACCCATCTATGTCAAGCAAAGTTCTTCATTAGCACTCTTCAAGAAAAATCTTGATGAGTGGATGGGAAATAGGAAATACACCCCAGGGATCACTTCTGTGTCTCTGCTCGACAGTGGCACAGGAAAATAACTTTCTTGGCTGGGGTAAGCCAGGGAACCTTCTTGGCTAGGCTTACGTAGGCCCTTGGGTCGATAGCCTAGTACCTACCTATGAACCTATGAACCTATGAGTCTAAACCTAAAACTGTACTCACTGGAAGCAGTCATCACCTTAGAAAATGCTAACATCTGTGCAGTCACAAAGACTTGGTTTAAGGCCGTGGAAAGCACCCTGGCCATACTGGCTTATAATGCCTTCAACACATTCAGACCACAAACTGAAAGTATGAGAACTAAAGGAGGTAGAGTATCAATATTCTTCAAAGATAAATACACCTCCAAACTGGTTAAACAAAATGATTCCCTTGAACTAATCCAGGTGCAACTGACTGTAGGTAAGACCCCTCTCTCCAAGTTATTGCCAGTTATAGGACCCTCTTCATGAACCAGGATACCCACACTGCGTATTTGGATCTGCTTGAATCACTCAAGATACAAGCAAACACCCTGGTTATAGGTGACTTTAACTAGCCATCCATAGACAGGGTAAATTATACGTGTACTAATAACACAGTTGCCCAAAGGTTCTTGGACTTCATCAACTGCAATGCCTTTGACCAGCTGGTTGACACCCCCACAAGGGGCCCAAAAATTCTGGATCTGGTGCTCACTAACATGGGTGATTGTTCACCACCCCATGTGTGCGGCCCTCCCTAGTGAGGTCTAATCATAAATCAGTCTCATTAGAAGCAACAATAACATCTGATACCCATTACCAGCAACTAAATTGAAAAACTTCTCCAAAGCCTATTACAATCTTACACATGACAACATTAATAGCTTTATAATAGCTCCATAGTCCCTGCCCTCACTGATGGCATGGACACCTATACTAGGATTTATACCAATGTCTTGTATAAGCATCTATACAAATGTATTGACTCAGCCATACCTGATAGGACCAAAACAAGATCCTCAAGAAAGTACAAGCCTGCCTGGTGGACATCCGCCATTAAGAGGTTATACAATAACAGAAAGAAATTGCTGTCCAAGAGCAGGAAGGAACAAACAGTCTCTGAATTGGAAGCATTCTCTCCTCGGCTTAAACAAGCAAGTAAGTCACCTCGTAAGGCATTCTAAAGCTAACTATGAATCTAAATTAGCCTCCTTCACTAAGGATAACCAAAAGTCCTTCTTTAGCTATGTCCGAAACCTTAAAGGAAAAACCAAGATCTGCACAGAACTGGTTGTTAATGGCATCACATATTCTGAAATTGCAGAAATAGCCAAACTGCTAGTTGAGAGGTTTAGTGAAAACATTTCCCCCTTTCCCTGCCAAATATCCCCCACAGCATCCCTACCACCTGCCCTATACCTAGTATCTCCAAGGAGCAGGTCATAAATGCTCTCTCCAAAGCCAAAACCACAGCCTCTATGGGACCTGATAATATCCCAGGCTGCATTCTAAATGGTTTAAACAGGAACTAGCTGCACCGCTGGGTACTCTTTTTTAACCACAGTCTAAGCTCTGGTTTTGTACTTGCTGAATGGAAAACAGCAACCATCATCCCATTACATAAAGGTGGTGTCTCCACTGACCCTGAGAACTATAGACCCATAAGCCTGGCTACCCTAATTTACAAGGCTATGGAAAGAACAATAATGGACCTTATTAACAAAGATATAGGACACCTCACAATGCTGAAACTGACCCAGTTTGACTTCATTAATGGGAGATCCTGCCTCTTGAACTTGGTGGACTTCTGTGAGAAAGTCACCAAAGCCATGAATGAAGGCAAATCCATGCATATGGCCTATCTGGACCTGGCCAAGGCCTTTGACACTATCCCCCACTCAGGCATCATTGATAAACTCATCCAGCTGGAGATCAGCCCATATATTGTCAGGTGGGTTGCAAACTGGCTCACCAATAGACCGCACACAGTCAAAATAGGTGAGTGTACCTCCACCAGTAGACCCGTAACCAGTGGTGTTTCACAGGGATCAGTGCTGGGGCCCATTTGTACAGGTTAAAACAAAAGACCTATGGCTGACAAAGTCTGCTGATGACTGAAAACTGGGTGCAGTCATAGAGTTCCCCAAACGAGAGACTTAACAGACAAATTACCAGTGCCAAAGTCATGGGCTAAAATTCAATGCAAAAAAATGTATTAGTTTCCTCTTCAGGAAGGGCAACATCTTTGCAGATTACCACATTAATAACAACACCCTAAGCATGCAATCAGTAGTGAGAGATTTGGGCACACAGGTTGACAGCAACCTTTCCTTTGACCACCATGTCTCCACAGTGGTAAGAAAGGCTTTCTAGGTTGTCCACCTTATAAATAAGGGCATTGTATCCAGAACAAAAGAGTGATAACCCTCCTGTACTCCTCACTCATCAGGCCAATAACAGAGTACAATGCTACCTTTGCTATGTACTCTACCAAGCACCTGCAGCTACTGGAAAGACCTCAAAGGTTTCTTACAAAGAAAATTCAGGGTCTTCAGCATATGTCATACACTGACAGACTGAAATCACTGTCACTATACTCTGCATCTTACAGACCACTCAGAGGTGACCTCTGTTTTGCATATAAAGTAATCTCAGATCCTGCTCTAATGGAAATGTGGTACATTCATAAATCAAACGATATAGCATGCATTCCCTCTAGGTAACTCAACCTGGTATGTGACATCAACAGGACTTGCTGGACAGACAGATATGTCTTACAGAGGTTACCTCTCCTCTGGAACAATCTTCCAATTACAGTGAAAAAGAGCCCCTTGCTGACCCTGTTTAAGCATAATTTGGATGAACTGGATGGGAAACTGCAAATTCACCCTGGGAGTTTCACCTGTGTCCCTCTTAGACAGGAGCAATAGTTGTTGACTTAGTTCCGCGTAATACCTTGATATTCTTGGAAACAGGGATTGTACTTGGCTAGGCTTGTAAGGGCTCTAGGGCTATTAGCCTAGTAACCTCTTATGAGCCTATGAAGAGTGACTAAGCATATCATCATCATCCACCAGACTATATTAATCACAGGGGTTGTCTACTGATGGAAATCTGTAAATATTATAGGCTTAATAATGTATTTACCACAATTATCACATTTATGTGTATGCATGTAATGTTTTTGTTTTATGCATGAGAAATATTTATAAAAATATGTGTGTGGTGTGTGTGTATGTATGTGTGTATATATATATATATATATATATATATATATATATATATATATATATATATATATATATATATAGAGTTCCCCTTCAGAAGATCGAATTACTGAAAACTCGAAATTCATAAACTCGAAGCCAGAATCTTGAGTTTTCAGTAACTCAAAATTCTGCAGGGGAACAACAACAACTTAAAAAATGTTTCTAATGTTTTTGCAGGGGGGCTGCACCCCACACACACCCCCTTCTTAAATATACCAACTCCAAGATCGCACTACAACGAGGATGAGGGAAATCTCCCATTCCGCTCTGTATGCAGAAGCGCACAACGGGAGAATTTCCGTTCCTCCACTATAGTGCGATCACAGAGCTGATATATTTCAGCAGGGAGAGTGCAGGGGAACTCGGCCCCCTGCAAACATGTAAGTTAACTTGTTTTTTTTTTCCTTCTCTTCCCTTCACAATTTCAAGTTATTGAACACTCGAGATTCTGGGCTCGAGCTTATGAATTTCGAGCTTTTAGTAACTCGATCTTGTGAAGGGGAACCATATATATATATATATATATATATATATATATATATATATATATATATATATATATATATATATATATATATATATATATATATATATATAAACCTATGCAGTTAATTATTTTTCAGTCAGTGAAGTCCACATTAATAATTATGAGGGTGAAGATACCGCTGTACATTCACATACATACATGTTACAGTGATTTGTGACAAGCTGCCCTGCTCCACTGCTCATGATGATGATCAGGTCAGCTTTCCATTCATAAATCACCACATCTTGACATGGTTGTTTTTATACATTCAGTACTACATACTTTCTGAGTTATAGGCCATTTATATGACACTATGGTATGGGTTAAATGTTTATTCAGAGAGGACACTTTCCAGTACAACAGGATTTCATTCTGCATTTTTGTATAGCATAGCATGTGTAGCTAGACAGACATTCATATAGACAAATGTTACTGGTGTAGGTTTAAATGTAGCATCCTCTAGGTTGATGTCAGGTATCCTTGTGTGCCACCTAATTCTGCATGTGCATTTAGGAGTACTTCTATGTTGTCACAGTACACAGACTTGACAAAATATCTGGTAGGATTAACAGGTGTCATTGAGCTGGTCAGATGGTACAATCATAACACCAAATAAAAAGCCAGGTCAGCTTACTGAACATTGCCAGCTTTTTATTCAGTGTAACATCGTGAACAGTGGGGATCAGGGAGTTTGCCCTTTCCCCATTGTAAAGCAATCTGAGAGATGGTAAATATAATTAGCACAGGCAAATCCCCCCACAAGGGGGGGGGGGTGCAAGGGGACTTGCCCCCTTCAAAAAAGACTGGTTTTGTTTTTTGTTTATTTTTGATTTTTTTTTTCAGATCAATCAATTTTTGTCGATTTTGTTCATGTTGATATATGAGTCACAACTAAGTGTCATATACTCCTGACTAAAACATTCCATCACATTTTGACTTAGGAGACATTCACATATTTACATATAACATTTTAATTCTCTGTTGACAATGATGTCATTGTGCAGTCCTTGAGTAACTTCTATGTACAACTGCATTAGACGCATAGATTGCTGTATTTTCAATATTTTTTTATTCCCATGGGTGCAGACGGCAGAGCCAGGAACTGATACACGTGCATAGAATGTATGCACCAAATAGAGGAGCACTGCTGAGAGAGAAGTACAGATTGTGCTCACATGTATGTGTGTGTGTGTGTGTGTGTGTGTGTTGTGTATTGCTATTATTGGTTCTTCAATTTTATTTGGTTTTCATTGTTTCCATTTATGTATGTTTATGCAGTTGCATTCAGTAATTGCAAATGTTTATACATGCTTCCCACAGTGCAACACCAATTATTTTTTCAAAGAGTTGTTGTCACATATGAAGCATGAGCTGAACTCATATATGGATTTTCCGCTGCAGGCTATAGTCTGATGAACATTTTTGTGCTGTCCATTGTAACTTTAATTTCACTTAGCTGGCACAACAAAATGATTATTACTTGTCATGCAGCATTCCTTAGATGGTTATTGTGCTTGCATTGTATACATCCTGTATGGGTTTATTGCCCTGGTACTTGCTGCTGAAGGTAGTGTCCACAGCTGCTGGTTTAGCACCATAAACATTATTATATGAATGTCTTATATGTGTGAGAGTAGTGCATTGTCATCTTCATGATGTGTATGCATGTTCAGTTTTGTATGCTTGTTTGCCATATCACCTTATCAGAGATGATGACAGAGGTGGACAGGCTGGCATAATGGCTAGGGTGTTTATTTAATAAATACAAGGTAAAGGGTTTGATTCTCACCTTTGAGGAAAGTTGACTAGGCTTAAAATGGTTAGCAACGGCAGTTGGCCTAGTACTTACCTATAACTGTGTTGTAGTTATGTTCTGCTGTTATTGCACATGGACTTAGGTGCAACTGTAGGTGTTTAGTTGCACTTTTCAATATTACATTTTTATTTGCAATTGCCTGTATCAAGGTGTACTTTTGGTGCAAGTCCATGCACTGTTTTCTGCCCTATACAGTACTACATCATCATATGCTGCATTATGCTGCCAGATACATATGTGATATTGCACCTGTACTTGATGTGACACCTGCATGTTTTGGGTGATAAATATTGGCATGCTGTAGTTTCACCAATATGTATTTACGTGTGTTATGTATGTAAAGTCACACATACTTATGGTGTATATTCTCAGAAAAATGGAGAAAACTCTTAATACTACATTTGACTCTGAATTTGTTGTTAAGATGGCTTTGGGATTTGCATAACCCATAATGCAAAACCTTACTAGTTTGAATGAACATAGCTGAACTCCCATGCACTGTACACATGTGGAAGTTTGCTTAAAACACACACATCTAAATTGGGCTTTATCTATGTATTTTACATGTCACTGTCACAATCATCTATGATATTGCATTACTGACACCTCATGGAAGAGTGTGTCATTCAACCGGCAGTATCTAAATTAGGCAATGCTAGCTTATCTGATGCATGTTCCAGGATCTGCATGGTATGTTTTCATATTCTATACGTGTCACGGTGATGTTTTCTTTTCTTGGGCAGGTCTTACATGTGGACATGTGGCATATTGTCCTTGTGTTCCATACACATGTTATCCTATTATTACTTCTGCAGCCCGAGAGAAAGTTACAGAGTATGATGTCACTGGACATCATTGTGTTCCATTTTGTGACCACAGTCATGCAGGTAGGCATATATATTTACAAAGATGCCATCCATGTAGGCTTTGCATAAGGAGTAGTCCATGCACATGTCCTTGTTTAATGCAAGTAATTTAAACAACATGACAGCCTCTTGTATAGTTTTGTTGTGCTCCTTATTTATATGACATGATATTGTTAGGTTAACATGTACACACCACATGTATGTACATCATTGTACTTTTACAGTACACATAGGATACCAGTAATTATACTGATGTGTATGCAGGTGTCATTCTATCAGATAACTTACATGAGGCATCTGCCATTATTCTGCAATGTCTTCTACTTTGGTTAACACCTTTTCTGCCTATTTATTATGCATATGCAGTCAAACTATATATACTGATCTTCGGTGTGTTTTAAAAAAAACACAGCTTGTAATGTATTGCTGTGCATGTGGGTGTGTGCTTGCTGATGTAGGTGCTGTATTGGCATGTTGCATGACTTGTCATTGCACTGTCCTGTTACATGTATAGTAAGCATGGTAGCATATGAAGTACTGAATGGGTGTGTAACACAGCTGTACTGCTGTCAGAATGTACATTCTCAGTTGCAAAAGATTATGTGTGTTATTCTCCCATCTGGAATGTGGGGGGTATCTGATTCTCTCATATGGTCTGTGAGAGTGTCTAACCTATTCATGACCTTTTATGTCTGCTATATTGTTGACAGTGCTATGTGTGCATGGGGGTGTTAGTAACACAGATGAGCAGCAGGTAGCAAAGATGATGGCAAAGCAGCCAAAACATCACTTGAGAAGGTCTACAGATGAGCTGAAGAATAACAATCAATCAGCAACAGATTCAGTGGCGTTACCTTCAGAGGTTAATATGGAAGGTAACTGCATTGTTGATGGCACTGAGGAACAGATTTGCATATCATGGCAGACAACAAAAGAAGAAGAGGATAGTGTTAAACTTTTTGTCATGGTGATAGAGAAAGGTTTGGATGATTTCAGGTTGCCACTTGGGAGTGAAACTGCTAATCTACCTTTGGTTTCCACCTCAGCAGTTAGGAAAAACACTCTTGGGTTATGTGAATTACAAAGAAAATAGCACTTCTCAAAACTTAACAGCCAGCCAGCAAGTGCAACCATGATTAGAGCAACTGTTAGCGGTTGTGGGAAATAACCTTCCCAAGTCAGGGTCAGTCTTGGAAAGAAAAATAACCCCTGGGTCTCTCATCATGGCTCATATCCCCAGTATGGTAAAATGCAATTAATATGCCATGGGAACCATGCCAACATTTTCCATTTGGTGGATATTGACGGCATTCATTATTTAGTAAAGGCAACTAATGCTGGTACCAAATATTTAATGACAGCCCTTGTGGCACTAGGCAGGAAATCCTCAGCCAAAGCATTAGCCAGAAATTGGGATAACTGGGTTTCACACTTTAATTGGCAGTCATAGTTAAGAGTGGAATACCAGCAGACACTTCCACTTTTAGCATATTTTTAACCATACACAAAGCTCATCATGTTCAAGGTAGTGTGGCATGGATGTGGTATGACCAGTGGTTTTACAAATTAAATGTAATGAATAAGGATCTCCCCTAGCATGATCGTCACCCTGATAGTTGGCTCAGTGTAATGTTAGAAAGACCCAGTGTAGTTAACTCCAGGATCAGTCTGCTAAAGGTAAGACATGTTATGTGTTTAACAGCAGTACATGCGTTTGGCCACCTTGACATTTCTTGCATAGTTTCATTGCACTAAGAGTCATCCTGCTTTCAGATGTTGGTTAAAGAAAGTACACATTTTGCTCTGCCTAATCAAGGTGGGTCATACAGGACTTTGTCTTCCAGGTCTGAGGTGCCAAGTAGATGGAGGTTCTCCTTTTGTGCCACTGAGGTTTTTCTTCCATTTAAAGGCCTATTCATCAGAAAGAGTATCATCATTATCATCATCTTCTTTCAGCTGTTCCCGTTAGGGGTCACCACAGCGGATCCTCTGTTTCCATTTCTTCCTGTCCTCTGCATCTTGCTCTGTCACACCAGCCACCTGCATGTCCATAAATCTTATCTTAGGCCTTCCTCTTTTCCTGTTACCTGGTAGCTTCATCCTTAGCATCTTTTTCCGAATATACTCAGCATCCCTCCTCAGCACATTTTATTTATTTATTTATTGTCGTTGGTTTACCAGGATAGTCCATTGGGCCTTAAAGAACCCGTTTTCAATGGAGTCCTGGGGAGAAAAGCTCCAACAGAATGTATGTCCAAACCAATGTAATCTTGCCTCTCTGGCTTTGTCTCCAAACCTTCCAACCTTGGCTGACCCTCTAATATACTTATTCCTAATGCTGTCCACCTTCGTCACACCCAGTGCAAATCTTAACATCTTTAACTCTGCCACATCCAGCTCTAACTCCTGCCTTTTTGTCAATGCCACTGTCTCCAACCCATATAACATAGCTGGTCTCACTACCCTCTTGTAGACCTTCCCTTTCACTCTTACTGGTACTCGTCTGTCACAAATCACTCGTGACACTCTTCTCCACCCACTCCATCCTACCTGTACTCTCTTCTTCAACTCTCTTCCACACTCACCATTACTCTGAACTATTGATCCCAAGTATTTAAACTAATCCAACTTTACCACTTCTATTCCTTGCATCTTCACCATTCCTCTAGTCTCCCTCTCATTCATCATCATCTTTCAACTGTTCCCATTAGAGGTCGCCACAGCAGATCATTTGTTTCCATTTCTTCCTGTCCTCTGCATCTTGCTGTGTCACACCAACCACCTGCATGTCCTCTCTCACCACATCCATAAACCTTATCGTAGGCCTACCTCTTTTCCGGTTACCTGGTAGCTTCATCATTAGCATCCTTTTCCCAATATACTCAGCATCCCTCCTCAACACATGTCCAAACCAATGTAATCTTGCCTCTCAGGCTTTGTCTCCAAACCCTCCAACCAGGGCTGACCCTCTAATATACTTATTCCTAATCCTGTCCACCCTCGTCACACACAGTGCAAATCTTAACATTTTTAACTCTGCCACATCCAGCTCTAACTCCTGCCTTTTTGTCAATGCCACTGTCTTCAGCCCTGCTGACCTTCATTCCTCTTCTCTCTAGAGTATATCTCCATCTCTCCAGGGTCTCCTCCACCTGTACCCTACTCTCACTACAGATCACAATGTCATCTGCAAACACCAGAAATCACCAGAAAGAGTATATGCTTGATTATCCAGACAAGCAAGTGTTCCTTTTCTTATTTCAATGTTCTTGTTCAGTTTTTTTTTTTTTATTAAATTAGTTGCACCAGCTAGGCAGGTCCCCAAGAATTTGTGCTTTGTATTTGGCAAAGAAAAGTGGTCAACAAGTGTTCAACAAGTGGAAATAACTGTCGGCAGAATATGAAGTCTTTTCAAGGCTCCTCCTTGGGTCTGTTTTAAGATCCCCCCCAGCCAGCTTGTGCCCAAGAAGACAGGTGAGTTTATACTTGTACATCACCTGTCCTTTCCAAAGGGTCCTCAGTAAATGATTTTACATAGGAAGCCTAAGTTCATTATGCCTCAACTGACTAAATGTCTAGCAAGTGAAATAGACATTGAGGCTGTTGTTCTTTTTCCTATCCATTACTGAGGAGTATTGTCCCCTTCTCAGCATGACTTTTGAAAGTCATTTCTTCTTTAACAAAACTGTGACACTAGGGTGTGTGAGATGACCCTCCTCTGGGCCAGTAATCAAAGACCCTGAATCCTCACCACTGATACTGGTGAGGGAGGTTCACTTAGAACAAAAATGGATACACACAGTATTTTCAGATGCAGCTCTCTGTACCAAGCACAATTTCCGTTAAATGCACTCAGGGAACAAATTCAGCCTGGAGGCTGGGTTTCCCTCTTTTTCTCTCTCTCTCTCTCCAAGTCCCCAATAATAGTTCACATTGGCACAGCTGTAGAGTTGAGGCCTCAGCCGAGTTTTCCAAGTCAAGTCCCCCACCACCCTCTCTGTGAAACCAATGCACTGTGACCCTGCTCCAAGTAGCTGACCACACACTTTTTTGATTTTCACACACACACACACACACACACACACACACACACGCACACACGCACGCACGCATGCACACACACACACACACACACACACACACACACACACACACACACACACACACACACACACAAAATGTATTCAGTCTAACAGTTACAATACAGTCTGACATACAGGTGTATTTTTTTTCTGTCCAACAGGACCCACTGTTGGTACATTTTTAACACAAGCAGCTTTACAAATACATTTTCAACACAAGCACCTGAACAAACCAGTTTGATATACAAATGACATGTAATTCTTTACAAAACTCCAGCTAGTTACGCTAGCATATGTTACACATCCACTGCCGTACTTCTCCTGCCATAGCTGGCAATACCTCACATCATCACAGGGTGCACCACAGTTTGATCTTGGACTGTGGGGGGATGTAAAAGTATATTAATCATATCCTGTGTTTATTAAAAGGGTCTACTTTAGATCACCGAAAACTTAAAATCTCCTGCGCTCACATGAGCGAAAATGCAATTATTCGATATTCATTTTTTGTGGATCGCAGTACAGTGGATATTGGGATATTTGCCCTTTCCTCACTGTAGTGAGATCTCAGAGTTGGAATATATATTTATTTGGGGGTGTGGGGGCGCAGCCCCCCACAATAGCGAATTAGAGTACCTGCATATTCACTCGTGAGTGCGCAAGATTTTAAGTTTTCGGCTATATAATATAGATCCTATTAAAATATAATACTTTCCCCTTATTTCTACATGTGGAAGTCTACCCTAATGTTAGTTTAAGCTACAGACAAGGGATTTTTAAGCAAACATGATTAATTAAATAAGATAAAAGATGAAAAACATGAACAAGGTAGTTCTTTCTAGCATTTTCAAAGTTATAAGCCATTTATTGTTCCATTAGTACTTTTTTCTCTTTTAGCAAAAGACAAGGAGCAGAACATGTGCAAAGAGTTATGAGAAGTCTGACCACTGAGATTTTCTTCACATTGATCACTTCTGCAGTAGCCTAATCTATATGTGTTATATCCTGCTAGGATGTAACAGCCAGCCAGCTTCCAAAGCTTCAGGGCACCCACCACACTCCCAAAACATTAGTCAGTTTGAGGTGACTAAAAAGATAGGCTTGGGCTCTAAGCCCTTCACAGCTTTATGGCTGCCAAAGAGTATGCTCCTCTGATGCTTTCAAGGATCGTCAGTCAGATTGTACTGTTCCCCTGTTTGGCAGTTAATTTTCCTTCAGGGGAAAAACATTCCTATTTAAAAATAAATTGTTTGTTTGATAACACTTTCCTGTTCAGGAAACTTTTTTTTTAAACTAGGAGTTTGTGTTTTAATGGATTGTCATGAGACTGTATTCTAATTTTAAATGGAAGTGCTCTTTTTTTCTGTCAGATTAAAAAAGTTGTTTAAAGTATTTCAAAAACATTTTTTCTGTGGAGAAATTGCGTTTAATTTACATTTTTGGGCTGTAAAAGTGTTTTAAAGTGTTTTTTTACTGTGCTTGTCTGTGAAAGAAGTGACTTTTAAAGACTCTAGATGTTTACATCTCTTGTTGTTTGTTTTCCACAAGAAAGAGGCATCATGTTTGGCTTGACCATGAAACAAACTGTCAGTCCCATGGTCAGTCCTTCTTCCAGCCAAGAAAAGAAAAGAAAAGCAGGCTACCAATGTATCTCATCCACAAGTGGGTAGCTCTGCTGTGGCCATTAGTTGTACCTCAGACCCTCATCTTCTACCTCAGATCTCTCTTGTGTAGCACTATAGACTGAGGATTAGGCTCTGTAGCTACTGGGTTTCACTCAATGGACAAAGGAGAGATACTCATGTCAATCCTGGGAGAGGGAACAGAGAGGGCTCCCCTGTTTTGTCAGAAGGTTGTGCTCATCCCTGGGGAAGCTGCTGCTCCCATTAATAATATTGTTGGCCCCATTTTTATGTCAAAAAGAAATAGAAAACTAAACTTGCACCTACTACTCCTCTTCAAATGTCTTGGACAGGAATAATTTACTGAGTCTGGCTTAGGATTTTATTCAGGCTATTGAGCTCTCTCATAAAACAGTTTCCTGTAAACAAAGGAGGGATACCTCTTTTACTGAAGACATTCAAAATTCTGAATCTGGACAGGAATATAGAGGGACAGATAAAGGGTTTCCTCCTCAGATTTCTAATTCAGTCTCAGTGGAGAACTCAGTTTCTAATTCTCCCTCTGGG